>NC_089273.1:28931972-29011972 GCF_963678975.1 Dysidea avara
CTGTATTTCAAACCCGCACATGCTAACTACCTTAAATCAAAGCTTGCCTGCCCAGAAATTAAACACAGGCTCTAGCTATATGGCCTTTATTTCTTACATAAAGGCTATTTTTACTGAACAAAGTTTTGCTCACGTGGGTGCAGAAAGCCAAACGAATATAGAAACATACATACAAACACACAACCTTTTCGAAAAACTATTTCAGTAAACCAGGTGGGTGCCAACTTTAAAAACTATCATGATTCATTTCAAGCAAAGAAAACTGAGTACAATTTAAAGGAAAATAAGTAAACTTAGTATTACAGTATAATAAAACCATTTTATAACTTGATGGCAACCAATATGTTTTTATAAATCCACATACTGCCATACCTGCATTATATTCTTTTTTTCTAGAAATGCTTTCTAAAATATCTCTGATTTTAGTTCCACAACAGTAATGTTCACAGAATTTTCCACGATGAATGCCAACAGCCACAAAATTTCCATCAACTGCTTTTAGCACAGGACCACCACGTATTTTAGACCACGTGTAACCTTGATAAATCAACAGGCAACCTAAAATTATAGCACATTGACATAGTTAGACAATTAAACCTATAATTATAATTAGCTCACTACTGTTATCAAACATATGCAAAAACCTACACAAATCATTTAATGCTGTAAAACATACTGAAACATGCGACGTGATATTTATGTAGAAATATTTACTTATAGGCAAAGCTATTCTTACAGCAGGGTATTGTCACATATACACCTAGCTCTTATAGCACATCAAGGAAAGTATGTGTAACCATTTCTCTTTATTGAGGTGCAGACTGTCATTTTTAACTAACTTTGAATAAGATGGCTGAGGCCATCCCATAAGATAAATAGTTACATACAATGGCCACTAATCCTATTGTTATATAATGAAGTTAGTACTAGCTATTATAAAAATTAAAAATTTCAAAAGGAAGTAAGGATTGATATAATAGTGTTTTTTTAAAATTGTTAATTTAAAAATGAAGCAAATTAGATATAATGTTCATTGCCAAAGTAGGGACTTTCCCATCGAGCTATGCTGTAATACCATCATTCATCTCTTGTTTCACTACTTTTTATTGCATAGATCCCTGCCTCATTTTTAAATTAACAATTTTTAAAAGTACTATTATATCAACCTCTATTTCCTTTTGAAATTTTTACATTTTAAAATAGCTAGTTTGTTTACTTTTTTAGTCTAGCTAGCTGGCTATATTATACTCTGTTTCTCCACATAGTATAAATATCACTTGAAGCAGCTTTTACCTTAGTACGCAATAAGCGCCTCTAAAAATAACTATCGCTTTGTCTTTTAAAGCTATTACAGCCAATGTTAAAGGCTTCAGCTGCATTTGTAATGAAGCTGATGATTTTACAGTAAAACAATGCCAGAGTGTCCACCATTATAAGAGTGGAACTCTCACTTTTAGAAGTCTGGATCCCGAGATGGATCCGTCCCTCAAAGACATTATTACCTAGCTACCTCACACAAAAAAGCTAAACAGCTAGAGGCAGAGTGGCTTCAATAAGTTATGCAGTAGTAATATAGTATCACTTGTCATGTACTAACGGGTGGAGCCACTCAAACTAATTTGCCATCACGAGATAACAACTGCTAATAATTATGCCAACTTCATTGAAGATGTTGTTACATCTATAAAATAATTTGACATGCTGTATAATTCTCAGCTTCTGTAGTATCTTCTGTAGTACACACTATGTGTACATGTGTATTATGAAGTAGTTAGTGAACACATTACAACTGATATATTATCACTCTTTTAGTACAGTTTTGCTGTTATGTGACCGGGTCAGTGAAAAGAGGGTATATAGGCACATATGTAAATTTGCTTATACTTGTAGTTTGTTTTATAATTTTCACACCTTATACAGGATAACTTTAATATCCACATAATTTTCATTTATTAATGTGACAAGTTGCAGAATTCAAATGATCTGAGATAACAATGGGAGTTGTGTAATAGTGTACAGTTTCTTTCCACTTGCACTGTTTTAGCAGGCCAAAACACATGTCTTATGGTTATGTAGATGCCAAGGTTTTGCAAGTACAACCCATGATATGTGGCTGAATTTTGTATTAAGTACAATAAATATTCTTGATGTGCTTTTCTCCATGTTTTCACCAACTAAATCTGCTATATTAAATTTTTGGCTTTAATTAATTGCCAGCTTTGTTGACTGCTAGCACACTGTCCCTTTATTATTTGGTACTATTACTCTGTGTCAGTGGCCCACATAACTACTACATTAACACACAAACTTGACACAGGTTTTTCTTCCAGTAAACCAATTTATCATACAGCTTCTACATGTCTAGAATGGCATTGTGTAATGCCATACCTGTAAAAGAGAGAGAGTGGAAAGATAAAATCCTACAATACTATTGTGCTCATCATGTACTAAAGCTTTAAAGAACAAAAGAAATCATTTGTGGAAAAGATATACCAGATCACAATCTACTGCTGATCATGTTGCTTACACTCAAGCTCGTAATGCCTTGCGTACTCTTACACGCAACTTGCGTAAACAGTTTGAGAGACAGATTGCTAACAATGTTAAGGAAAATCCAAAAGCATTTTGGAATTATGCAAGAAATAGAATGAAGACACGACCAGCTTTAGGAAATATTGAAGGAATTGATGGCAAACTTTATACCTCAGATATAGATAAATCCAATGCACTTAACAATTTCTTTTCCAGCGTTTTTACAAATGAGGATCCAAGTACAGCACCAACCTTTAATATAGACAAAAGTGATGATGTCTCATTATCCAGTATTACCATAGATCCATCTATTGTGTTTGAAAAATTGGCTTCTTTTAAAACTGGTAAGGCACCTGGACCAGATGGATGGCCGGGGGAGGTTTTCAAACAGTGTGCAGATCAGTTATGTGTCCCTCTGTCTATCCTTTTTAACAAATCTTTAGAAAGTAATGTACTACCAGATGATTGGAAAATTGGTTACATAACACCTATATACAAGAAGGGTAACAAGACTAAAGTAGATAATTATCGTCCTGTTTGTCTAACGTCTATTGTCATTAAAATATCTGAATCTATTATAAAGGATACTCTGTCCAATTACCTCTCCGACAATAACTTACTCTCACCTAATCAGCATGGGTTTGTTCCTAGAAGATCATGTAGTACTCAACTACTACATGCTTTAAATGATTGGACCTTATCACTCGATGAACGTCTCTCTACTGATGTAGTTTATTTTGATTTCTCAAAAGCATTTGACAGCGTCCCACATACTAGACTTTTATTGAAACTTCAAGCATATGGAATTAATAGTCAACTTTTGAGCTGGTTCAAAAGTTTTCTTACGAGTCGACGTCATTGTGTTAAAATTAATGGTGTTTTGTCATCTTGGGTACAGGTTTCCAGCGGTGTCCCACAAGGTTCAATACTTGGTCCGTTATTGTTTTCTCTATATGTTAACGAACTGCCGTCACTTGTCTCCAGTCAGTTACTGATGTTTGCAGATGATATAAAGCTCTATCGTACCATCCGTTCTTCTGAAGACTGCCTTGTACTGCAAAATGACATAAATATCTTGCTTGACTGGTCAAAACGTTGGTTATTATCTTTTAATATTTTAAAATGCAAGGTCTTACATATTGGCAATGCTCCATACACCGGCAATTATACTATAGCAGGAATCCAGCTGGAGCTATTGGATAACATTCGAGATCTTGGCATACAAATTGACTCAAAATTAAAATTTCACATTCACACAGATATGGTAGTTAAAAAGGTCTACCGGATTCTAGGTCTCATCTGTAAATCATTTGAGTGTAAGGACTCTGATGTCATGGTAAAACTATATAAAACACTTGTCCGCCAAATTGTTGAATATAACAATGTCATATGGGGACCTTCTTACACACTTGACAATCAAAAACTTGAAAGAATGCAGCGTAAAGCAACCAGAATGATTCCATCTATCAACCATTTATCATACTATGACAGATTAAGATATCTAAACATACCATCTTTACAACACCGTAGACGAAGGGGTGATTTGATATATTTGTACCAAATTCTCAAAGGCAGTTATGATATAGAAAATCATTTATTTACCCCATCCACTTCTACTGTAACAAGAGGTCACACAAGGAAATTATTCAAACATCACACTAATTTGTATACAAGATCTAATTTTTATAGTAACAGAGTAATCAATGACTGGAATTCATTACCCCAATCTATTGTTGATTCTCCCTCTGTCAATGATTTTAAAACACTGCTGGACAGACACTACAGTAATTGCTTATTTGATTTTGTATAGTAATTAGAATAGCTAAGTACATAATAATTATTAATTTTGTTTATGGATGTACAGGCATAAGCCTTTATCCTTAAAATGCAAATACAAATACAAAAATGACAATAGCATTAATGTATTACCACAAAGGCTGAGAATTATGTGGTATATGTACCAAATTAACAGAATTTCAATAAAGAGATGTAACAACAGCTTCAATGAAGTTGGCACATTAGCAGTTGTTATGATAGTCAATTAGTTTGAGCGGCTCCACTAGTTGGTTCGTGACAGGGTAACATAATATACATATATATTACTACTACATAACTTATAGACGCCACTCTGCCTCTAGCTGTATGGTAGCTCAAATCACCAATCATGCAGTCATGTTGCTGCATGGAATCTCTAATATTTAGAAGACTGAAATTGAATTTCATTTTGACATTGATATTCAAGATTTCCTCCTGCTGATCATACCAGACAGTTCCTGTGAACATGCTATGGTTACTCAGTTATCTGAGTAGGCTTGAGTTTCAAGATATCATACAATTTAATTTGATGTACACACATATTATATACCAGTTCAACACTACGTAACACAAGTGGTGTACTAGTCCTGTAGTTATAGTGACTGAGTCAGCAAAAATAGGGAATGTGGGTGCATAGAATTTTACAAATAACCTTTTATGAGGTTACACTATGGCCATGCAATTTTAAACATTTAACAAGCTTTGTGATTACAAATCTGTTCCAGTACTTATGTGTAACCTGTTACATGTATGTGATGGGGTGCATGCATGTAGACTAGCTAGTTTGTGCCCACAGACCTATTCCTTTATACTGCAAAACCTGCATAATTAAAGTCCAAGTGTGTGAAGTGCTTCATGACAGTGTATAGATATTAGTTATCAGTCTGCATTAATGTAAAATGAATTTTCTCCTCCTGGCACAATCTTACCTTTTGCTCTGTTGTACACAATGCACACAAATAATCTGTGCAGCAATAATTTATTGTGTTGTGAATTAGTTTCAAGATTATTGTGAGTGCACCAACTTTATGACACATGTACAACATACATTGAACTCTTTCAGCACACTGTAATACTGTTGCACTCATCACGTACTTAATAACAGTTGCATCAAGTTTAATACCACACAAGCTGAGAACTATTCAGTATACTGTAGCACCATTTCAAAGATAGTTGTAACAACAGTTCAATAAATTTGACATAGTAGCAATTGTCATAATGTTGAATTAATTAATTTGAGTGGCTCCATCTGAGTCCATGAATGGGAGATAAGTTAACTATCATTTGCTGGGTGATACGTATATACATACATATACATATACATACACATATATATATATATATATATATATATAACACTTATGAGGGATATGACTAAAATATATGAATGATCACCCAAGGTAAGCAGCGCTCGAGGGAGAGCGTATTAATTTAGTCATATTTCGAGTAATTGTATTATAGTATTTCTACACCCCAGGAGATGAAACGATTAGCAATTGATAGTGAAACAGCACCTGTTAAAGATCAAATTAGAAGAAATCCATGATGGATCAGACATTTTAAATTCTTAATTGGTGCCACATCCACCTACATAGTCGCGATTGCTGAGTTATCCACAAAACAGACAAGGGTTCATTGGAAAATCATTTTATTTACTCACAATACAATAAATTATTGTTGAAGATTCTTTATGCATGTGCATTGGAAGCATCTACCTTTATACAACACAGTAAATTGTAAAATGATGCTTGCGGGAGCTAAAATTAATCTTTACATTAATGCAGGATCACTGAAAGCTAACATCTACAGTGCCATGAAACACTGCATACACACACTTGCACTTTAAATATGTATAAGTGGGCCTAGTTTCCAGCTGTTTTTACCTAAATGTGAAGTGACATGTGACAAAACATGGAGATTTGCTAAATTTTTTCTTCGTTTAATAGTTCCTAGATTTTTGCTTCAGCTAGTCAAGAAAAGTCATCATGTACTGTACCTTAGCTTTGCATGTCAGGCCCATTAGTTGTGGTACGTACAGTACTTACATATTTAGAATTTCAACCAGACCAAGAAATAAAAAAGTTGGGATGAAATATTTGGAATTACACCTTTTCCTAAGATATTATACTTGCCAATAATTATCAAGTGATTGCCTTCTGCCAATTCACAATAATATCACATGACTGGGCCTGTGAAAATAGGGATACGGTGGGAACATGAACTTCTATACTTTTATCATTCATAACTTTATTCAGTTACACTATGGTCATGCAATTTTCAGCACTTATTACACTAACTTTGTAATTCAAGTTACAGAATAAAATGTTCTATTCCAGTACTGGTGTGCATATATGATGGGGTGTACATTGTGCCAACATGCCCTACTGTATTTTCACAGTCCTGTTCCCATTATAGTCCAATTTAGTTTTGCCTAAGGCCTGCCCCTGCATTCACTTGATGGTCACATGAGCATTCAATACTTATGGAAATTTTATACTCACAATGATGAACAATACAGTATACCTTGTGTCATTTATTCAGACAAGTTGCTAGGAAAAGGAAAAAGGGAAGGGAATACTTGCAACCGGCTATGAGGAGTAGCAGCTGGCTTCATTCATACAGTAATAAGCTAACTAATTATTTTTATATGTGATCTTACAATGCATCAGGTGAAACTACAGAACTATAACCTATTTTATGAAGGTTACCTTTTAATAATACCAATTCCCGTACTACTTCATGTTAATATTTTATGTAGACAATGCACATACCCACCCTTAGTGGTTTGAATTATTATGTTGATGAATATAGGCTTGTATAGCCACCTGCACACCACCTGCAACACCACCAAGTGTACATGTGTATTATGAAGTAGTTAGTGAACACATTATGGTATTGTAAGACGGAGAGACATAATTTTGTAGATAAAAGAATTGTTTTGTTACAACTTTGCTGCTTTGCTATTACATGACTGGGAATGTGAAAAGAGGATATGTGGACATGTGGATTAACTAATTGATTGAAAAAAAAAAAAACTGTTAATCTTTATAGCAATAGTTAATTGCATTCCTAGATTCTTGCTTATCTCTGTATCTACCAGAATGTAACGCATAGTAGAACTTAGTTACATAAGTGTAGCTGATATAATTATGTTGTTACTTTGTTGTAGGTTTTCAATCAAAACATTTCCTGCAATACAGCAGGAATTAAGAGTTATATGGTTTCTTAGTTACCTGTATGCTTGGAGTGTATTTTAGTTTCAGGAAATGTCACATTGTATGGCTGTCATGTTGTTAATTATGAGGATTGTATATGTATCTTGTAAGGTTATCTAAACATCTATTGTTTCAAAGGAAGTCACAAGCACAGCATCAAATATCACAATAGACTACAGTAGCTATAACTAGCTAAAAGTGGTAAATTTTTGTTTTTCCCAGCCAGTTACCGTAATCTCAATAAGAATTGTTCACTCTTATTATTAGCTACTCCAATATCATTCATAATTACACTGGTCTGGTGTGCTTGTTACTCAGGATGGCAATTCACTCTCCAGCTGAAGCCACATGATTCATAGCAACTCAATGTAATGTTACCAACCTGACTCCATGTTTAAATGCACAGTTACAACAGAACATACACTTCTGTAAATAAGCACCTATAGTGTACAATTGATTAAAAACCAACTTTCTATTATGTGACCAGATCTACAAAAGGGTTCTTATAGACTATCCAAGTTGAGCAAATCATACTCCACACGTTTAATCTATCACCACTCAGGAATAGTGCTGTATTAGAAGTGTAACTTAACCAAATTTAGTTTCAGGCTGGTACCTTCCTTGTTCAGAACTGAAGTCATTGCCAGGTACATACAATTGATGAGCTAGCTATAAGATCACCTTCATAGATTCGGTCTAGCTTTTCATTCATAAGCACCAGTCATGAATTGACAACTTTAGCTAGCTATATGTAACTTTTAAGACTGGTTTTCACAAAGATGGTGACAATAAAAATTTCATTACCATGATACAAAGTTATCGATTAGTCAGCATACAGTATGGTACGCAGTAGCTTCTCTATTTTATATTTATTTTAATTAAATGGACATACAGACAATATCTGATGTACTATAAGGTAGGTGGAGCATGATAATAATATGGTGCAGCTGGTACATGATCAGTTTAATTTTTATACCCTGCTCTTCATAGTTTGTCATAGAAAGGACTTAGATTGTACTGCCATGTAGTGGATAATCTTGTGAGTATATACCAAACCAATGTGAATGTGGTCAAAGTTATTTTGCTGTTGTGACTTACTATAAACTTAAAACAATCACAATACATATCTTTGTTGTACTACAGTATATAAGTGACACATCCCACAGGGCAGATTTAGGGGGGTACATGGGGTGCTGAAGCACCCTCCTCCAAAATTTTACTATGTGCAAGCTAAGAAGCTTGTAAAGTTGCAGTACAGATGCAGTTGTATCTTATATGTATGCATGGAAAATGTAAAGATGGAAAGAGAATGGGAAATGGCTAATTGTTTCTTAGAATTACTAAGAGGGGTTCAAATTATACTTTTGGTATAAGACTTAACCTAATCGCTGCTAAAAATTGCAACACTATAATAGAACAGTCAACTACTCTAATAGAGCCTTGTAAAAGCCACACTGAAATAATGTATAATTTAATAACTATAGCTATATATACTTATACATGTGTGCTGCTTGAGCTATGGAATCAAGGATATGTTTTTATCATACTGATATGAAGTTGTACAGTATGGTTACATTTTGATTTCCATGTGATCTTTTAAGTGTGAACTCAACAAATCACAACAGTGGTAGAAAGATGCATTTTTGCTGCACATGTGCTGATGGCATACAATGAAGTCTGAAAAACAACTCATAGGTGTTGCATCTAACTAACAGAATGATATCAAAATAATTGTGCGAAATGTATTGAGATGTATAAATTGAGAAAATATAAATTTAGCAAATGTGCCTGACATATGAACACTATATGGTTTGGTTTCTTAAGAAGTGCTTATGTAATGTGATGTGAATCCCCAAACAACAATGCAGTTTGTATATATTCACACTCAATACCATCATAGGATTGCTAACATTAACTCTTTCATCTTTCATGCTGATGATGCCAAGTTCCAACACCTTGCATACCTCTGCATTGCATTTGCAGGTGTTGTTTCTTGAATATTTCATCTTGAGGTAAAATTTAAAGCTCGGTGTGGAGGGAGTGCTGCTATTATGCTGTTAGTGACTGAATATCTACTTTTTTGAAACAAGTGAAATTTAATCACACAGCATCACACAATAGGGTAGTGTTGTGTAGTAGCAGGAGCTTATCAGCGCCAAGGACATGCATGAACAAGTACCAAAGGCACAAAGGAGCATAAATTATTCAATTAGCTTAAGCCTCATGTCCATATGGAGATTATTCTATATTCACCACTGTGTGCGGTTTGTTCCATGATCACCTTCAAGCTGCTTAAATGGGGATTGGGGTGCAACATGTCCAGAATAATAGGTACTGTAGCTAATTAAAGCAGGTAAGGTGTATGATAAAGTTTCTTGACTAGTTGAAGCAAAAAGATATAAACTTTTAATGACACAAAACTTTGGCAATAAAACTTAAGTGAATGTCCATGTTTTGTGATATGTCACTTCACATTCACATCAGCCAACAACAGCTGAAAAATATGCTTTGGTAGAAAAAGCTTTGGTGAAATAAAGAATGACAATTCACTAGCTTTGTAAATGGTTTATGTCACACAAATTTTCTATTAGTGAGTCATCTGAGTAGGTTTAAGTTTCAAGATATCACATTTTAATTTTATGTATGCACAAACATATTCATCATCATTATATTCATCAGAACTGAATACCACTTGAACACCACCTGAACCATGGGCAGAGGAAGTAGTTGATATGAGGGGGGGCTGGGCTGACCCAGACTTAGTCTCTGGTTTGGTATGGTGAGACTAAAAAAGAAAAAAAGAAAAGGTCACAACCAGCTGACAATAGCTGCCCACCTCACCAGCTACGCAATCATAGCTGATAAACTACATAAAAATCCTTACATGGCTCACTACACACTGCTATAATACTGTGACTGCTTTATTAGAGTGACTGCTCTGTTAGAGTATATCATGGTTTTCAGCCCCACTCCAAGAAGGATAGCTTCGGCGTGGTATCATTCTGAGGGGGGCTAAGCCCCCCTCAGCAGACCGAGGGGCCCCTAGCCCCTCCCTTTCCGCTGCCTATGAGTCCTGAACACAGATGGGTAACTAGTCCTGTAGCTATTTATACACTGGACACCTCAGAGACTGAATGGTATTTACCTAACTGAAAACTCAATGACTTTGAAGGTGCATACATGCAATATCAATAAAATTAAGTACTAGGTAATACACAAATCAGCAAAATAATTATAATATTATTAAGAATTCATTTGCAACAATAATGTTTAGCTACTGTTCCATACAAGCCAAAAGTATCAGTATCCAATCAGAAAAGAAAAAATATGGTAATAAGGTATACATTTTTATCAGCATAATGGGTTGAATGTTTGCGCACTGTGTAGCATAGCACAATAGGTAACATTAAAGTAAAGCTAACATTCCAGTGCTTAGTACAAACAATGATCTTTTAAGTTTAAATAAAACAACCTCAACATTGTGGCATTGACTATGTATACAGTATGTCTCACATACTCCGAGACATTTCACTTGTACTGCATATAAACTGGGTGTTCTGAACTGGTGATCAAATGTATTGGGTGAAGTGTACAGCCTTGAGGAAGACTTGATTATGTGTACTGTAATAATTTTGCTTTTGCGACTTTACAACAAGTCATAAAGTATGTCTAGTGACATTGTGTGTACAGAATAGTTTTAGCTTGTATACTGTGTAGCCAAGCTTGAAATAATTGTTCTGTTAGAATACTGAATAAAGTAGCTAGTTGAAATTCTATTATTTGCTGATTCAAATGCTAAATGCATTATTTCAAGTATCAAAATAAGCAGAATGACCAAGCTGGATGAAAACTTGATTATTTGATTGATTTATGATTTAAGCTCCAAACAATTGGCAATAGCTGTTCAAACAGTATGCAATAGCTGCATGCTCAAGATACTAATTCTGACTCGGAGGCCAATTCAGAAGTTCGAGTCACTTACATTCCTAGCAGTGATGATAGTAAACATGATACCATTCCTCTCAGTCTTCTGATCAGGTGTAGCATAATCCATGGCCACTTGGTAAAGAGATCTTGATAACAGCCATTAGCTGTCAAAGGTAGCTCCATGATACCAATGCCAATGATCTGGATAGGATGGTCCACAGGAATAGGTTGCACTGCAGGCAGCTGTCTTCTCCCTGAGCCAGTGACTATAGCACATTGGGTACAATCACTGGTATAGTTAGTGATATCTCGATATATGCTCTGCCATCACCATTGACGCGATGTGGTTTTGTAGATTTTTGGACCAGGAAAGTTTCCTGCCATAATTCCACCGTGGTATTCCTCCATCATGCTTTGCAGCAATCCACAAAGTATCACTGCTCTAGGGAATTCACTCTTCTGTCTATTAAAATACAGGATGTCAACTGGAAGTGGGGCACATAAAATTTCCCTACTTTTTAAAACTTTCATCAAACGTAACTTTTTGAGGTTACACTATGGCCATGTAATATTAAACAATTAACATGCTTTGTAATCACAAGCAGTGGTGGATCTAGAAAATTATAAAGGGAGTTTCCAGTTTAGAAGGTAAACATATCCACTGCATAGAAGGCGGAAGGATGCTACAGTTTGGGGTGCCCAAAATTTATGGTGGTAGTAGTAGGTGTGTGAAGCACACCAGGCATGTGAAACATGCTAATTCTAGGGGGTCTGGGGGCATGCCCCCCAGGAAAATTTTGAAAATTAGGTGTCAGGAGATTGAATTTGGAGGCATTTTCGGTGGTTTTAGCTGTAATCAAATACTAATACTATTAATTCTATTTTAATACATGTTTGAGTGGTATTAGGGTGACTGTTCTATTAGAGTATTTCGATCGTGATTGACAAGTTTCTGGAAGTTCACGTGATGGCTATTGCGCAATACAGCTTTGGTTCAGCACCCCAGTAAAATAGTTGCAGCACCCTCTCTTCCGCTGCCTATGCATGAGTGTGCGAAGAAGCATACTCTCCTGTGCTAGGGGGGTCTGGGGGCATGTCCCCCAGGAAATTTTTGAAATTTTGATACTCTGAGACTGCATTTGGCAACAATTTTAGTGTAAAAAAATAAAATTTACAAAGTCCATATTTACGGAGTGTTGAGCATGCACATCGCTTTGTCACTTATTATAGGCGCACACCTAAATAATTAATTTAAATACTCAATTGTTACATAATCATTTTTCAAAGGGGATTTCCATGGAAACCTTGATACCCCCTAAATCCGCCACTGACAATTCTATTACAGTACTGATGTATAACCTGTTATGTGATGGGGTTCATGAATGTAGACTGGTTTATGCCCACAGGCATAGATTGGATCAATAATATTACATGGTCATAGTGTAACCTCATAAAAAATATGAATGATGAAAGATTGAAAAGGTTGGGACATTTTATATGCCCCATTTTGCTGTCCGAGTCACTATAGCTACAAGACTAGTACACCATCTGTGTTCTGGTGGTGTTCAGGTGGTATTCAGTTATAATGACCATTAAACTAAAGTACATGATTTCTTGAACCTAAAATCTACTAAGATGAATAAGTAACCATACCATGTTCAATGGAACTGACTGGTATGATCATTAGGAAGCAAACTTGAATATCAATGTCAAAATGTGACTTGGCCTGCGAAAACAGGGCATGTGAGCACATGATTTTTGCCTACTTTTTCACATTTCCCTGACTCATACTTTTTAACACCATAATGCTATGGCAATGAACTTTTTAGCCATTAGTAAGCATTTAATTGGCTTTATGATGCAGGTTACAGAATGAAAATATTCTGTTGTGGTACTGAGATATGACCTGTAGTTTGACAGTGTGTAGTTTGTGCCCACATGCCTTGTTTTCGCGGGTCACAAATGAAGTTTGACTTTTAGTTTTCAAGTACATTACTAAGCATTTACAGAGATTCTAACAACATGATTGATGATTTGAATTCTTTAAAACCCTGCTTAGCTATATACCATAAAATAGAAATTTTCAGCAACATAAATCATTGGTGAAGTTGGTGAATTATCATCCTATATTTCACCAAAGCCTTTTCTGCTACATTACAGGGGCGGATTTAGGGGGGAGGGGGGCTAAGGGGGCTGTAGCCCCTCTTTCCTTTCTAAGTTAGTACTTGGCCAATAAAACCCTAAATCTTCTATGTGTATCAAAAGCAGACTTATTTCAGGAACTATGCATCACTACCAACACAAACAATGTCTATGTAATTATACCTATTGTTCAACTCAGTTCCATAGCTTCCTTTTCTTCAAGAGTTCTTCAAGAAAATGTTTCGATTGTGGGTTGCATCTTTAAATACAAAAGTTTTAATTGTGGGTTTTGTTTTATTCAGATATTTAGCAGTGTTTTCCACTATGGCTATAAGAGCTGTTTTCATATTTTAAAATGAATTGATTATATGATTCAAAAAGTGTTAGTTGGTTTAATTGATTAGAGTTATCAACTTCAGTATAACATGTAACTACCAACTCAGCCATTTAGCAAACTGTATGTAGTCTTGGTATTTTACAAGTTTATAAGGCAGCTATAGCACTTCTGTCTATGAATGTAAAATCTGTTTCAGTTATCTTCTGATATGACTTCATGCTGTGGGTTATGGTGCTGGTATTTGTAGCTAGCTATAGATCAGTCTTCTTAACCCAGCAGATCTAGAAATACACTGTACTTAGCTATACATGTTTCTGCCTCTGTTTAGCTATACATGTTTCTGCCTCTGTTTAGCTATACATGTTTCTTTCACACATTATCTCACATAGGCTTCCCCTATTGTCTGGCTTTGTTTAATCATGGGAGTATTTAGAAACAGCATCCTTCATGCAGACTGCAAAATCAATTCATTATAGTCAAACTTGTGTAGTTTGTAGTCAGTCACCCCCAATGTTGACGAATCCCAGATGGTCTTTAGAAGATGATAGTCTAGTGTTCCATAAAGAGAGTCTGCCTTGGATCTGTTGATGTTGAAGCTGGGGTAAGCTGCATTTTCCACAATTCTTCCAACTTCATGATGTGTGAAATAATCTACTCCTTCCAGTGGGATCCAATAACATTATTTTTATCAGTATAAGATAGACAGTTGAGGCTGTTGAAGAGGAGCTGATGCACTATGGTATATAGCTAGGTATATCTAAATGCTTGGTAGCTACAAATGATAAGATTATCATGCATGCATGATAGCTACTCAATGCATATTGCAATCAGTCTTGATTTAATGGAAAAGTAAATGTGTTTTGATAAACTGAAATTCTATTATTTACCACTGAAAAACTGCTAAAAACACTTGCAGATTCACCTTTAGAGGGCTTAATTTTCAAACATTTCCTGGGGGGCATGCCCCAAGACCCCCTAGGCTGCTTTGCACAATAATATAGCCATTATTCCAAATAGCTAATTTGACCATGGATACTACATGATGTAACATGAATCTTACCACTAAGGTCTTGTGAGAAGGCTTGGTATCTTCTAATGTCTGGCTATTTACCTATGTCCCTGTCTAGCTTAGTCCCCCCTTTCAAAAAATCCTAGATCTGCCCCTGAATTATATTTTCAGCCTTTGTTGGTTAATGCAAATGTGAAGTATATAACATAAAGACTCACTAAAGTGTTTTTTCCCAATAGCTATTTGTCAAAGTTTTATGCCACCAAAGTTTCCTAGTTCCTAACTTTTTCCTTCAATTACTCAAGAAACTTTATTGTGTACCTTAGCTTTGCATGGCGAACCCATTAATTGGGTTATCTACATATTTAAACACATGCAGAAATTTCAAAACAGAACAATTAATTAACTTATGATTTTTACAAATGAAAAAAAAAGTTGAGATGAAATATTTAGAATCATACACTGCCAATTGATTCTTACAGTACATGTAAATTTCTATCTTTTCCTAAGATATTATAATTCACCAATTATAAAGAATATCAAGAGGTTGCTTTCTGCCAATTCACTATGTGACTGGACCTTTGAATATAGGTGAAGTGGGCACATGAAATTAGCATCATAACTTTTATTCAGATACACTATGGTCATGAAATTTTCAGCCTTTATAAAACATATAATACAAGTTACAGGATGAAAATGCTCTATCCAGTACTGGTGTACAACCTGTTATGTGATGGGTGTAGTACACATGCCCTAGGACCAATCACATAATTATGTAGTTTAAATTTAGTTATGCCTAAAGGTCTGCCGAACATACACTTGATGGTGAAATTTGTCACTAGTGCAGGAAGGTGCTTAGAGTAGGGAAAGGAATATTTGTGGCTACAAGGAGTAGCAGCTAGGCTTCATTTATACACTAGCTAGCTAACTAATAAAATGTGTTTATTCGTGCATGTGTATACAGCTGTTAGTTACAATTCTTCAGGTGAAACTATAGAACTGTAGCCAATTGCTTACATTGTTTTATAATTTATAGGAGTACCTTTTAAAATACCAACTACCAAACTAGCTACTTCATACATGGTAAACACATACCCATTCTTACTGGTTTGAATTACTATGATGATGAATATAACTATATATGCAGGGAAGGATCTATAGGGGATCACTTTTAGATTTTACTTGATCAATATCAGGGGTGTAGCCAGGATTTTTTGAAGGGGGTTCCAACAGCAGTATTGAGTTAACAGAAGCAGGGTCTGGGGCACAGCCCCCAGTTGCCGAGAGACTTTCAATATTTTAATGGATCAAAGCTCTATATTGTTATGCAAAAAATAGCACATTAATTATAATGCATATCTATATGAGTGCCCCTGAGATGCAGCTTGTACTATATTTGGTGGAAATAGACAGCATAACACATAGAGACACAGTTATATAGACATCTGTAAGTGATAGATATATCCCACTGGTACCATGAATTCACTGATACAATTGGAGCAACTTATAATCAAAACATTATAACTACAAAATATGCATAGCATGGATTCATTCTGCATGCCCAAGTGATAAAGTTATATCTTTAAACACTGCACACCAAAACTATAGCAGTAAAAGGTCATGCTCAGATTTGCATTTATTAAATGTTAGAATGTCTGACTAATGAAGTTCCTTAACATAATGGATATTTACATGCATGTTCTATTAGAGTATGCGTGACTGAGTATATACTTGACTGCTCTATTAGAGTATATCAATTTTTTTTACAAGCTTTCAAGAGGGCTATGTTACCTCTGTAAAATCCTTCCCTGGGAGATGAATGTAAGCTTATCAATTGTTGTACTGTGCCATACACTATTAGTCACTCATTTTGTCCTGCCACACTATTAAAAAAATGGTGTGTTAGGGTCTTTCTGTAAACTCAGAAGTCTAAATTTTACAGGGGTACCTGAATCCCCCTCCCTACTCTATGCCCCTGAATATGCTGAACATTACATTAGTCTTAGCATATTTATAATGATCACTAATAGCAAGAGTTCATAATATATAGTAGTTAGTAAAAGAGAGAGTAACTAACTGAGATATTTATCAAACTCACTGCCACCAGTACAGTATCAACACCTCACTCTGTCCTGTACAATAGAGGCTTCACCATATTCATCACCTATCAACAGTTCTCTCATACCAGTAGAGTTATATTAAGCACCAATCAATTCCTTTCCATACTAAGAGAGGCATTTATTTCATCAAAAGGTGAACTTGTAGCAGTGCATTTGTACAAGGTATATTGAGCGTTTGATACTCTCCCTCTTCCAATATTATGACCTCTTACTAAAGTACAAATGCTCATGAAATCCACCTTATTATTACTGGATTTATGCTAAAGCATTGGAGGTGCACAAGATCAAGATAATCTAATAGAGCAGTCATCTAACTATCTCTAACAGAACATTCAGCCGTTACAAAATAGTTGGTTCTGCTATGGAATTTATCCATATTTGTCTGCACCTGAAGATGTGTCTATACATAAAATGAAGTGCATTGGTTTTATTTAAAAGGTCTTCATTAATAACTACAAGTAAACAGAAAATTTGTAATTTTCAACTAGAGTAGGGACCATAGTACATCAATAAAAAGTACTGAAACAAGCTGGAGTAGTGCATGATATTAAACCACAGTAAAACAGTAAGAAGTGTCGTATCCTTACTGTTCATTTCCATTATGGCATCTTGAGCACACTAGGGATATAGCACTTTTTATTGTTTTACTGTGATTTAATATCGTGTACTACTCCAGCTTGCTTTAATACTTTTTATCGATGTGCTATGGTCCTTACTCTAGTTGAAAATTTTTCTGTGTACTTGTTTGTTAACTTTTTTGTAAATAATTATTATGACTAGTGAACCCACGCATACAGCATCTGAAATGGCATTGCGTGCCCCAATTATCGTCTGAAAAGTGAAGTGTCCATTACGCTTCATTGTCAGCTATGTTCAACCCGCTACACAGCATTTCGGATCAAGAACTGTTCGAAAAGTACCTCTGCCATCCATGCCTACCGAAAGAAAGAAATGGTGCCACAAAAATGCCCCAGTTATATCAATTATCATCTGAAAAGTGAAGTACCCATTGCGCTTCGTTGTCGGCTATGTTCAACCTGTTACACAGCAGTACGAATCAAGAATTGTACAAATAATTAACTAACTGTTCGAAAGCACTTCTGCAATCAAAATAGCCACTGTGAACAATACGGATAATTTCCATTACGAGGGGAAGCCATCACGTGCTACTGCCAAATTGACACTTTTTGCTGTCAGCAAAGATGAATGGGACACAAAGGAGGACACCGGTGAGTCCATGAAGAATGCATTGTACATACTGCGGTATGCCAAAAGGCACCTATCAAGCCAAAGTGACATCAAACAGTGAAAAAATCAAGCCCATAGCCTTACCTGTTATCAAGTTACACTTGTCTGAAGGCATCAGGCAGTCAGTCAGTCACTAGAAAATTCCATTAAATAAATTATTTTTAAAATTCTGTAGCACTTTCTTGAAAGCATTTTGGGTCGATTTAAAAGCTTGTTTAGGCTTAGTTACACATAACCAATACTGCCTCATCATCATCGGGGAAATTTCAGGCTGGTTTTTGGGTGATGTTATTTTTCAGACCATGCCTACTCCTTTGTGGTCCCTACTATATGCTACTATCATACTGTATGATACTTAAGCTTGTGGCAATGTATACACAAGTATATAGCTACACATGCCACTGAAAATGCTCTCAGATCCAATCTGGTATCATTCAATTTTTTCAAAATTTCCAGTTTCAAACACATTATTAGCACCTATTGTTGTGCAATTGTGAGGGAGTGTTGGTTGTTTAAAGTTACCCAAACGTTTCCATTAACAAATGCTGCAGAGCTTATACCCAATCTAAGACAAATTATAAACATTGGAATGCGGAAAATGATAAACGACTCCCATCAAACTATACATAGATCAACCAGCCTAACTTCTATTGTCATTAAGTTATGGAACAGATTACCAATAACAAGATCATTGAATCTCTATCTCTGCACAAAATGGTTTTCAGAATATTTCAGTTTAGTCTTCACTCACTTATCACAGCTGTTAATGATTGGTCATGAACACCAAAGTACCATGCACTGCCTAATTTTGGACTTTGTCAGCACTTTTGATTTGTGTCCGATGAGTATTTATTACTCAAACTAAATTCCTTGGGTGTCACTGGAAAGCTGCTAAAATGACTTTGAGTTTTTTTTTACTTGTAGATATCAACATGTATGTTTAATGGTAAATTATGTAGTTGGCTACCTGTTACAAGGATCAGCTCTAGGCCACTTGTTATTTCTATTATATGATCTGCCCTCTGTGGTACAACATTCCAACATCAAAATGAATTGTGATGTCGCATTTATACTTACATAGATAAGTTTTTAGAGAACTGTGAAAGTCACAAGATTATTTAGATATAATTTTCCTGTGGACTGTAGAGTAGTGATTTCAGTTAAATTTGCAAAAATGTGATACATTACAGTGTATATAGAAAATGTAATCTCAATTCAACCGACTTACTCCATTAATGGTACCCCAACATCCTAAAAATCACTTGTTGATTACTTGGGAGTTTATATAAATACTACTCTTGATTGGTCTGATCACTGTCACATTATTGCTGCCAAAGCCACCAAGTATAATTATATGTCATTCAATTTGATGCAAGTTAACACCTATGCAGTAGTGGAAACAGAAATGGGATGCAAAGGAGGACAAAGATAAGCTCATGATTTATCTAGTATGGCTGTTGTCACTAGTGATGCACCAATAAGAGATTTAGCCGATTATCTGATTAACCGAAGTTGAAATTCACATATTGGCCGATACCGATAACCGATCCGATGTTTATGTTAACCAAAATTTCACATGTATTTGGTAAAATTGTCAATTTTAAAACACTATGTTGTCTTATTTTTATGAAAACAATATCATCAGGATCTGTAAAATTAATCGGCTGATTAATCGGCTAATATTACCGATACCGATATTGCAAAAATGTGGCCAATAAACCAATTTCCGATTATTAACCGATTAATCGGTGCATCACTAGTTGTCACGGTCAGTGGTTGGCAAAAGGCATGTCTCCTCCCCAAGCAACAATAAACAATGGAGCAGTCAAGCTTGAATTATATTAATTATATGTAGTCAAGTTATGTTTTCTTAAAAGCATGGCAGTTGGATCAATTAAATCAATATTAATTTTGCAGGAAGTGGTTGGGGTCACTTTGGAGCATTAATTTTAGATTTCATTATACCCAATACCACCTAGCTATGAAGCATGACACTGGTTGTTTGGTTGACAGAAAAGTATGATCCCTCATGATAATTAAGTACAATACAGTATAAATCTTCATGAGCTCTACGATATAGTATTGCTTCAATGTATGATAGATATACTTATTCTAGAACATATATAATTGTCCACTGTGGAAAATATTGATGTATGGTTATTTGAAAAGCAACTTTCCATCTTAATATGAGCCGGTTGTGACACCTTACCAACACCTTTGAATCTGGCTCACTGGAATTATAATCATTAGTTCAGTATAATACCCTTTGTCACTCTACTCAGCATCATGGGATGTAGTCGATCTGTTGATATGCCATGCATAACAATATTCAAGAAGTCAATGTTTAAGTAGTGGTTGAATGCAGAGAATATCTCAGATCCCAGCTGTTGTGGCTCCCTTGATGCATGCTTAGATGCATGTTGCAGGGATCAAGTCATCACTGGGTCTGAGATCCTTTTCTGCATTCTTCACAGTTTTAGATACATGCTTCTGACTCCCTGTATTTACAGGCCTAGCCTTCTCACAGGTCCCTAGTGGGATAGAGCACTTAATTAGTTTTGTAAGTAGCTACGATTTATTTTAAAAATTCTGCCAGGGCTCCAGTTATTATTACTTTTTTTAGTAACTTGGTATAGACTCCTGACCCCTTGTAGCTGGCTAATTATATTATATATCTAATTGTTAAATTATTATGACGTTTGTCTCTCTATACATATATATATCTTATAATGACTAATGTATGGAAGTGTAAATATTTCAAGGATTGATGTTTCACTGTTAACCTTGAAATTAGTGAAAAATTTCTCACTCAAGATAATTATTATAGGCGTAGGTAAATGAAATTAATTACAGGCGCTTAATTTATAGATCGTTCGAGACCCAACTATCTGGAGTAAATGACTCCAGATGCTTCTATGGAAAGGACTCTTGTGCTCCTGTCGAGGCGTCTGTATAGCCGTTTCATACACACTAGAGTGAAAACATCTTGGTCTAAAAAGCATAGCTACGACGACACTCGCCAGGCGCGCACTATCAGGCGTGGGTTTCGTTTCAATGTAACTACGTACTGTAGAGCTGCTAAACCACCCATCCCAAATGCAATAATTATAGATTTGTTATATCCTTTAATTTAGCTGCTTCTGTCGTAATGGACAGGGTATATGTCAATAAATCAGTAGCATCACGTGATAGCTTAAGTTAATTATTTGGTTCGTAATATTATTTTAGGCACACATGATGAATAACTAGTATGGTGTCGCTACTTCGACAGACTTTAGATAGTAATTTTACCACATTCGGTCGACAGACTAACACCGGCTGCGCTTGTTATTGCTGCAACTGAGAAGACTCTTGACATGGACCGTTCTGATGACAAGATAAAAAGGGAACCAACTTACGTGAGTAGTTATATAGCTAGCTACATTAGCCATTATAAATATACAGTTAAATAGGACAACTGGACCTGAGGCGAGCTCGGTACAAATCTGTGTCTACCACGAAATACCTGTGTCCGTTCCAAGGCTGAGCTGACTGCCCAGTACCTAATCGTAAATCTTAAAATCTTAATCTTCCAACACTTTCCTACGTTTCCACACTAGTCACATAAGTCACTGTTGAAAAGGCCAAAGGTACTTTAGCTACGCATAGCGATTTTCTATACAGAAAAGGAATGCGGAAGTAATCCAATTAGTACGCGGAGATAAACGATACGGTTTCACCATCAGCTTTGAGATAGTAATGTAGTGGATTATAGTATACCTCGGTACCTTTGTGATGTGTACACTAGATACTTGTTCACTAGTCTAACATAGCCAGACAACTTCTTTCTTGTTAATTCCACGGCACCTAGCTATTTCTCGTAGCTAATTCCAGGCACTTAGCTAGCTACTGTAGCTAATGATAACTAGTCTCGCGTGGCCAGACAGCTTTTTTTCTCTTTGTCTTTGCGTACGGAGAAAAAGGGTCTAGTCCGATTTGAATCCCACACTTGTATTGACCGGAACTACCCGGATAATTCGGTAAGTGTTAACCAAAGAAACGTGATGCTTATTCAACTAGTAGTCGCT
This sequence comes from Dysidea avara, assembly GCF_963678975.1. Classification (NCBI taxonomy): domain Eukaryota; kingdom Metazoa; phylum Porifera; class Demospongiae; order Dictyoceratida; family Dysideidae; genus Dysidea; species Dysidea avara. The sequence goes on from NC_089273.1 coordinate 28,954,385, forward strand.
CGCGTCTGGATCACAAGCGCGCATTTACTATTATTTTTTATTATTATTATTAGCACTTTACAGTGACCAGCACTGAAGGTCTGACAGCAAAATGTGCTACAGCCTTAGGATTACCTAACCTAATTTCAGGGACTTAGACCTAATGACTTGACCTAGTGACTTCACTTACTGACTAATAAGGTGTAACAGAAAAGGGGCCAAAGTAAGGAAAACAATCCCTCCAACCCCAGGATTCGAACTGCAGGTCACCCAATGTCTAGTCGGGGCCACACTAAGTGGAGTTTAAGTGCACGGATCAAAATACTGCAACTTGTAACGTTACCTCGTGACGTGTCAAGACAATTGTGAGATTCACTCTTTACCCAATGGCAAAAAGAAAAAAGTGGTCTGGCCACACGATACTAACTTAATTTAAGGGGGCAGGCAACTATGTCCTATGGCTTCCGTGGATTTAAAACATGTCTTTATGTGAAGCTCTATAGTCAACACAGACACTATTATCTAACTGATCAATAACTGATGTTGTAGTTGAGGCCTTGAATATCTGTTTAGTGCAAATCTGAGTAAAAATCTTCAAAGTATGTGTAAACTATGGCACAATTGTCATTTTTCAGTAAAATTGATTCTTCTTCTACAGCTGATAATGAAACTCTCTAAAAATTTTTGCAGAGGCTTGTCATAGTATTATCTTGAAAAGTATGGAATCAGATTTTCGTATGATGTTATTACCCGACTACTAGAGCATCAGAAAACCGGATCAATTTTTTCTTACAAATATTGAGAATTCCACAACTAATTTGAAAAAGAAATTCCAAAAATTGCTTCCATACTTTTGTTACAAATCCACTTAGGTAGCAGATTATAAAGATTGAACACCATAGAACTAAAACTGAGAGACTAGTGTCAAAAATTCCATAACTGTGTAGGTTTCTACAACTTTTTGGTCTTAAACACAAAGCTGAAACTTTTAGTGAGTGTTTTTAACTGGAGATGATGATTTCTTAGTGCTACAAATGCATCTGATACAAAAAATAATGGATAGCAAGCAGGGATCAGTAGAAAGCAGTTATTTTCAGGTGAAGCCATAGGAATTAGTAGCGTGCCCCCTTAATGGTCTGGGGATGGCGTCTACTTTGCATGAGAGGAAGGCTCTGGATCTCGCTCTGGACACAGCGGCATTGAAACATGCTACAGAAAACAGGTAGCTAAGTCTGATCAAACAGCATTGTTGGAATATGTGGTGGCATTGTGGAGTTACCATAGATACCATGGATTATATACAGGCTAATATGTGGCACAAAATGTACCAAAGATGAGGCATAATAGAAGCTACTTGTATTATTGTTCTGTTCTCCATTTTGGTGCTCTATAGCTACTTAAATAAACAAGGTCTTGTAGCAGGAACTGGTGCATACACTTGTGATGCTGTCTGTAAAACTTTTAAACATAATAGGCTAGTTCCTAGAAGTATAGCTATTACAGTACCTTGCACAGTAAATTCAAATGGTCAATGACTATATGGTTTTAACCGACAATTGAAGTCAAAATAACTAGGGAAGGTCAATATAACTCACTTAGGATGTACAATTAATATATTAGTGTGTATTGTCAAGTCTACTATGGTAACATTTAGATGATCAGCTACATGGTTAAATTTATGTACATTGGTACACTGGTCATTATAACATTTGTGGTTAAAACTGTTAGCTAACTTTACATTCCACAATCAAAAGTGAACATGGATAACATACGGTAGGTTTTAGTGACCCAATTTTGGAAAATCAGTCATAATGTCATGCGTGAAATAATTAGAAATTCGCAATTCAATGTGTTACCATTAAGACAGTTTGGCACCTGTTAGATTATTTCTCAGGATTTGTAGTAATTCAAGGTACTGACTAACAGTTGTAACCATTGTAAAGCTGATTAATTGCTTGGAATACTTAATTTTGGTCATAAATATTTGAGTTGTCAAATGTGACATTAAAACTGATTTTCCAAAATCGGGTCACATATACAATTTGAAAACTATAAGATCAGTTATGTTTAAAGTATTAAAATTACAGTATGTAACAATTAACGTGAATATGTCATAGATAGACTAATGTGTGTTAATATTAGTGATGAATGACTCATTAATTAAGACAAACAAACATTTGTGACTGAAGTACAATGGTTGGTTAAAATGACTGTGATGGCAAGGTTATTTCAAATCTAATACCATACCTGTTTCACTGCCCATACAAAAGTCTCAATAGTAGCAGTGAAATTTATCCCGTATTTCACTGGTAGCAGTGAAAAAGTTGTAATTGCAATTTCATTGGCTAGAATTTATGCTAACAATGTAGCGCCAATTAGTGTTGACGCGTGTTTAGTACATAGTGACAAATTGCGTACATAGCAACGCTAATGCACAGCATGCGTATATGCAGCGAGTATGGTATTAACTGGGAATAGCATGGGTAGCAGTGAAATTTGGGACAAATATCACGAGTGTTGTATTGGAAATGGGGATCAATTTCACGAGGCAAGCCAAGTGAAATTTACCATTTCCAATACAACAAGAGTGGTATTTATCCCAAATTTCACTGCTACCCATGTTATTACTAGTACAAACACTTGAAGAGACCATGGGACATCTGGGTAATATGACTGTATCTTACAAAAGTTAAAATAAACAAGTACATATTGGGTCATTACCACCAAAATATCGGATGTTTGAATTGCAAGTTATAAACAACCCAAACATTTGGGTCATTTATGCCTATTTGAATTTACTATGTGGGATGTGAAGTGGACTGCACTGTAGCTCCAGACAATACCTGGGTACAAGGTTAGTAAATGGGTACAAGGTTAGTAAATGGGTACAAGGTTAGCAAATGGGTACAAGGTTAGTAAATGGGTACAAGGTTAGTAAATGGTACCTCTAGTATGAGATAAAGTTAATAGCGTATACCTCAATATAAACAGCACCTCCAATATGAGGTAAATATTTCTTATAAGTATGAGATGAACAGGTGGGAAGTATGTACAAACAAAATGGCTCCTAGGTGTGACATATAGGTATTACCATCATCTTATTGTAATGATACACATTATACTGATATTACGAGTGTTGGTATAAATCAATTTCTATAAATTTTAAAAATTATTTTCTCCATAGTAGCTAATCTTATGCTTTTACCAGCCTGTTACTTTGGATTTTGTGGCTAAATCTGCTCATCCCAAGTGATATCATTTCCTGATCAATGGCTCTGACCTCACTTGACTAGCTACAACTTCATATAACTCCATTTTACCGTCCCACACCAGAAATCTCATTATTATAGTTAATTATAATTGGAAGAATTGACATACATGAATCCATATTATGTGCTTACTCTTGTATGAACATTCATCCTGCAAAAATATACTATGTTACCATGATTATGCATTCTGTTACCATGGTGATAACTATGTACTGAGTTATTATAGTGATGCGTCACTGTAACTATGTACTGTGATTTGTCCCTGTGATTATGTCCTATGTATGTTACTATGATTTTAGGAGGAAAAGTGGAAGGTAAGGAAAGCAGTTATGGAAGGAGATCTCACAACCTTACAAAAACTCTACAACAATGGTGTGGATGTCACTGGTAGTGTAGGGGTTAGTGTGTGTGTGTGTGTGTGTGTGTGTGTGTGTGTGTGTGTGTGTGTGTGTGTGTGTGTGTGTGTGCTGTGTGTGTGTGTGTGTGTGGTGTATATTACACTGAGGTCAAATTGATACAAGATCAAGATGTATTGTGTGTGGCCAAGAAAGCCAGTTAACAACACCATGGGTATATATATCAGAGGCGGATCTAGGATTTATAAAAGGGGGGGGGGGGCTAACTCAAGGTACTAATCTCTTGGGTAGAGGTGTGCAAAGCACACTTCCCAGCATGTAAAGCATGCTGGAACTAGGGGGGTCTGAGGGCATGCCCCCCCCAGGAAAATTTTGAAAAATAGATGCTAAAATACTGTAATTTGGAGACATTTCCACATAAAATTCATAATATTTCTGCCTGTAGATAGTTTATATAGGGATGCACCGATTCTAGTATCAGTATCGGTATCGGGCCGATACTGCTGTTTTCATGAAGTATCGGAATCGGCCATTATAATATTGTTGCAGATACCGATTCTTATCACGTGCGAGAATAAAATTAACGTTTGTTTGTACTTGCTTATTTTACTAGCACAGTGGACGCCTAAAAGCATCTAGTGTAACTCTAATAACTACCAGCAAAATTGCTAATATATGCCGAAACCTACGTGTGAAAACGTTTTACTGAGAAAAAATCGATATACTCTAATAGAACAGTCAATAACTCTAATAGAGCAATCAGGTAGCGAGAAGTGACTGTTTCAGTATTAGAATATTTTGTGATTTTGTAAGCACCATTATGATATTATCTACACTTCTCCAGAAGAATACTGGAATATCCACTGGTTTGCATTTCAGTGACTTCCTTCTTTGTAAATCTTGATTGGCTACTTCATTCTAAACATGAACCATACTGAAAACGTGTACAAGAATGCCATGAAATGCACTATATAATAAATGTGTGCACTATGAAGTAGCTACTTTAAGGTACTTGGTATCGGTACTTGTACTTGCAGATATTTCCCAGCTGAGTACTTGGTATTTGAAGTATCGGTAAAAAGTGGAATCGGTGCAGCCCTAATTTTATATACTGCCTTTAGATTATAGGTATGGTTTTCTGAAGCATTTTGCTAATGGAAAAGTTTGGGTAGGTACAGACAACCAAGTACATGATGCACCCCTCTCACAATTGCACAACACTGAATAGGTACATGTTAGAATATATAATAATGTTGAAAGTGGAAAATTTTGAAATTTGAACAATACAAGATTGAATCTGAAAGCATTTTCAATGGAAATTGTGTACCTGAATTAAGTATTGCCATACATATTAACTACACAAGTAGATGAATGAAACCCTTTAAACAGACCAATGCACTTCATTGTATGTATAGGTGCAGGCAGATTTGGAAAAATTCCATAACAGAACCAACTACATGTTTCCAGTGAATGTTCTATTAGAGTAGTTAGCTGACTGCTCTATTAGAGTATCTCGATCTTGTACACCTCCAATGCTGATCCGGGTCCTTGTTGCATAAAAGTTAGCATAAATCCACTGATAATACCTTGGAAAGATATTTATAAGGTGGTTTTATGAGTATTTGTTTTATTAGTGATCATATAATTATGCTAAGACAAAATTTCATTATAATACTCAGCATATTGATCAAGTAAAGCCTAAAAGTGAAGGGGGGGGCTTCAGCCCTCCCCCCCCCCCCCCCCCCCCCTCCTGGATCCGCCCCTGTATATATATATATATAATTATGACAGGAAGAAAGAATACGTGATATATATATTTTATAGTTATATTCTACACCCCAGAAGATGGAAACGATTATAGATAGTAAGCTATAGTGAAACAGCACCTCCTGGAGATGGAAATCAATAGAAATTATTGATGGATCAGACGTTTTACACTTTTAACGGTGCCACGCCCACACAGTCGCGATTAGTGAGTTACCCACGAAGGAGACAAGAGTTCATCAAAACTTGTTCCAGTTCCTGAGGTGAATAATTGTTGGTTGATAGGCGCTTGTTATTAGAGACTTGTTTGCCATTTAGATAAGGATTTTGCGGAATGTGTGAAGTTACACCATATATGGTAAGCGTAGCCACAAAGCGTAGTATATCAGTTATATACTACAGTGCGGCGCTTTTGATCTCAACCACAGGTGTGGTATATATATATATATATTACAGTTATAATGTGGTTACGAGGGATATATATACACATGAGCACGAGGACCCTGCCCTCATGCTCATGCGTATATTTTTGATCATGAGTAATCATGTTATTATTGTATATTCTACACCCCAGTAGATGAAATGATTGTAGATAGCAATTTATAGTGAAACAGCTCCTGTTGAAAATCAAACTCAGTAGAATGGATCAGACGTTTTAGACTCTTTAGTGGTGCCATGTCCATCTACTTGCGATTAGTGAAGGAGACAAAAGTTCATCGAAAATCCTTCTCCTTGCTCAGGTGAATAATTCTTGGTTGATTTAGGTGCTTGTTTTTAGAGACTTGTTTAACATTTAGATAAGGATTTTGCGGAATGTGTGAAGTTACACCATATAATATGGTAAGCATAGCCACAAAGCATGGTATATCACTTACATACCACAGTTTTCCATGGTATATCAGTTATATACCACAGTGCAGCACTTTTGATTTCAACCACAGGTGTGGTATATAATATAATTATACTGTATAAGTGTGTGACCAGATCTGCAAGTACCTCACATGTTAGCACATTTGTGACCAAATTTGTGAAAAGGGGTCTTCCACACACACATCCAATTTACAAACTTTGACAACTCATAACTTCAGATTGGAAAGGGCTATTGATTAAAATTTGGTCAGTGGTGAACGCTATAACATAGCTTAGTGTACAAAGAAATTTTCAGGTTACTAAGTTCCTTGATCACGGAGGTATGATCTTCTGAGCTCATAGAATGGCATGAAACAAAGATTTTCAAACTCCTCTTGCTTTGAGGAACACAATGCAAAGTTTTTGTCATTAACACCTTCCTTCATGGTGAAACAGGAGCTTATAAAAATTAAGGGGTTTTTTTAGTTTCATAAATAGTTTACCCATTGCATTTTATATGCTGTACTATAAAATAAATCACTGTTTATCAAATAGATTTCAACAAGCGCTTATACTGTACTTCCTAACCACAGCAATACACAGACTTCCAGTTTCGACTATTCAATAGAACAGCCTTTGGCCTCTTTAGGTTCCAAGTTGTAAGTAAGTACACTGCAAGTTATGGGCTAAACCGCAAAACTTATTGTTTGCCAATTCTTGAATGCCGGTACATATATCAAACAGCAGTACTTCACCAATAATTATTTTCCAGCAGTTTGCACATTCCAATGAATTACTCACTAAAGAATTACCCTGTCACTTTGAGGTTTCTATGGGATATCTAAACAGAAATTTTATGGAGACTGAATGCACTGTTTATGAGGTTTGACTGAAACAATAGTTGTAATAGGTGCTACCATTCTGCTCATAACTTGAAGGCTCCTGGTTCAATTTACTTAAACCTTGGGACTCAGGAAGAGCAAAGATCACTCTATTGAACAATCTGAACTGAAAGTACTGTATGTGCGTTGTTGTTATATTACAATCTTTGTAATTTGTTTGATTCATGGTACCGAGTATCCACTAAAGTCTCCAGAGCCCTTTACCAAAAGAAACCACTGAAGGAAAGTATTGTAAATGTTGTATTGGTGGTCATTACAGCTCGGTAAGTCTTTAGTTAGCTTTTATTGTCCTTCAGCTGTTGTGTAGTTCACTTAGTGTATATGTTACATATCGTTTGATAGTAGGTGACTTATATACACTAATGAACTTGAATATTTTTTGTAAAGAGGTGTGATTTGTTGCTATTGTAAGTATTTATCAGGGCGTACTGAATGATAGTTCGAAAACATGTAATGCATGTGTGTATATATAGGCTATAGGAACAGTATTTAGACACAAGTATATACTCTCCATAAGGATTTATCTGATACTGAATACTAGTGCTGTACTGTTATAAGCATAATGATAACATGTGAATGAGCTTGTCTTTGCATTAGCATATATAGTTATGTCTTCCTACAGGATGGGTATACCAGTCTACACTATGCAGCTGGGAATGGACATTACAGCATGACGTTAGCTCTCCTCAATTGGGGAGCTGAGGTGGATGCTGCTAGTGAGGTGGGTGTCAATAAATTATGTTGTGTACAAGTGTAGGTAATGTATAGTCAGATAAGGTGCATGCATGGCTTCTTCAGACATGTTAACTTTCATCAATAATTCTTGTAACATCAATTGAAAAAATGATGTCATTGTACCATACTGTTATTTGATTGACTGCATCTAGTGTGTTCACGGCTTTCATTACTTATTATAATTGAGCATATGCTGTGATGATGCGATCAAGTGTGCGTATACCCGATAATATTCTAAATTATTATCATTATTATGCGACTAGATTTGTGAAAAAGGGGTCTTCCACACACATAGCATTTACCCACTTTGATGGATCATAACATCAGATTGGAAATGGCCATTGACTTGAAATTTGGTCAGTAGTGAACACCAACATAGCTTATAGTTGATGGAGGTCTATATGTTTCCTGAACACCAAGATATGGTCTTCAAAGTTCATAGAATTGGATGCATGTTAAAGACCCATTTTCACAAATCCAGTAACATAAAATTATTATACTTGTCATTTTGGAAAATTTGATTTCACAAGAACAATGGGCTTTATAAATCGGAATGACAAAATTGAAATTATTGTAATACAATCAATACAACAATGTGCCACTGTCATGGACTTGTAGTCTTTAATTGAGCGTCCATTCACAGAAATTACATACTTATCTCAATAAAACACACATTAGACTGACTAATATTATGTCAGAGAAGGGAAATCATATAACTCATGTATTAGTGTAATAACACTACTTGTATTAAACAGATGGACAAATGGACACCACTCCACAGTGCTGCCTGGTTTGGCTATACTGATATAATACCATTACTGCTGGACCATGGGGCAAATGTGAATATCAAAGATAAAGTAAGTGTAATTGTGTTATATGGTTTCACCGCCTATGATCTGTATATCCTCAACAATGACAACAACTTTACCTTGGGTGGCTTATCAAAATACAGTGGCTTGTATGACGTATATAATACAGATGACAATTACAAAAAAAGACGATACAACTCCTCTATATATAAACTGACCTGAAATTCACAGCACTTTTTGATCTTAGTTCCTGTATGGTCCTGAGTCATGCATGACCACACCCAACTCCTAGTGGACACCCAGATGGACTTTGATAATCAACAGCAGGCATTAAATACAATATGCCTAAAATATGGGTACTATATAAGTATGAATTGTAAAATGACCGGGGTATTAGTTCGGTCTATCATAACGGTTGCTATGCCTGATCCTGTAAATTCAGAGATATTTCTTAGTACATAAACTGACCTGGAAATTCACAAGATCATTGATGTCACTACAATCCATGTACAATTGACAACAAAAGAACACACAAGGTAATACAATTCCTCTGTCTGTAAATTGACTTGAAATTCATGACACTCTTTGATCTTAGTTCCTGCCTGATCCCAAGTTATGTATATACCACGACCACATCCAACTACTAGTGGTAGATCACCTGCAAAAACCAACAGGTGGGCATTAAATACAATATCTATGATACTTTTTATTCTAATGACCAAGGGGTCTGCAACTGCATTGAAATTATGTACAGCCTCTTTGAAATCTTGTTGAAATCTCAAATCTTAACTGATTTTAAAATCTGAAATCTTGAAAGATTGTTTGAAAATTCCATATATTTTATGTTTGCTTTTGTATATTCAGCAATGCATGTGCTATGCCTTATATTGGTCTGGAGCTCTCGTATGGCTTTTACACATTTCAAAATCTGAAATCTTCACTTATAAACTTTTCCATTCTTTACCTGCAAAAGTTTCTGTAGATATCCGGATGCTAAGTGTCTGGTGATGTGACTATTAATTGTTCCAGATACAACAAATATTTTTACTCTGAAATCTTGAAATCTTGCCATAAAATCTTAGAAATGTTGGGGAAAAGTAAAGATTTGATATCTCGTACAGGTTTTTATGAGTCGTGGACCCCTCGCCAATGACACATTTGGAGATTTACAGGTTGGATCGTTTTAACAGGTGACCTTATTACACAGTTACCTGGTTTCACTGTACACAATTTCAGTTATTTATATCAGTTGCAGTGTGAATGAGTACTTTTCTGTACAAGCATTACACATGTACATTTGCTTACTTCTGTTCTGGGACTTCTGATGATGAGAGTGGAAAGTGACAAGAAAGTAGTTTGGTCCTTACACCTGGTCAACAATCCTGCCATGAGATAACACCAAGCCGGATAATACTGGAATTTCCTGTACTTGGTACCATCAGAAGTTTTCAGCTTGGTCTCAGTACAGGGATTTGCACTGCACACATTTAAAAACCAATTGCATAATGCATTAAACAGTGTGTGGCAATGTGGCACTTTGCATACTAACTTCATCTTGCTTCACTATTCATTTCATTAGCCTCCACAACTATTCTCAAGACTCTAATCCATTTGACTTCTTCAAATGGTGTACAGTATTAATTTTTAGTTTCACATTTGCTTCACCACTCTATTGAAATCCAGTTACAATAATACAAATGTTTATTATTCGTACTTCTTTCTCAGACATGCTTTTTAACATTCTATAATTAAACCATGTATCATGCTTATCGACTTGAGGTGTTACAGGGACTTTCCAAGAGATTTACCCTAAATAGGTCACATCAACCTGGTGGTACTCATGGTTCTACAATGCTCTACATGCACTTAATAATATAGTATAAGCTGTCAAGAATTTTTTGTGCACTGCTGAAGTTTTTTGTGCGATGGTTTGATGATGGTCGAAAAAGAACTATGATGGTGGGGCAAATGCCCATCCTAGTCCCGTGTAGACCAGACCACCCTTTTCTTTTGTGCATGGGTGAGGAAAAATTTTTTTAACTTTTCATATATGCACAAAAAGAACTTTTCACACACAATAAGAAAAGTCAGCCTGGTCTACATGAGACTATGCCCATCCCTAAGGCTATGCCTATGGCATTAAATAGCAGGGCTAAAACGAATATTCAAATTCTTATTCGATTTGAATTCGTTCGACACAATTTTGTGATTCAAAGCATCAAAGTTGCTATATAGTTAGCCTAATACATGTAAAGTGGATGGCAGACACTAGTAAATGAGGAATCTTTATCAGTCTCTACAAACGCTCTGTGAACTGAGTAGTTTGCATGCATGGCAAATGAGTACCAGCAATGAAAAGCCTTTTTGCTCACTACAAATGAACAGAAAAGCTCTCTACATAATTCTATAAATGCTAAGTTATGCGAAGCTATACAACTGCATGTGTAAGTGTTGCTATTACTACTCTGATCCAGCTTTTATTGTAGTGGTACTACATTGTCCCTACTCTAGTTTAAAGTTCCTGATTTTTTCTTAGTATTAGAACTTTGTTACTGTATATTACCCATGCTAGCAGTACATTTAATGCAGGTCAATGAAAGACAAGTGCAAACTAATAATATGTGGCAGGTATATTTTCCGTTGCACATGAACAAAGGTAAAAAATATAGTGTCTACTACAATGCAAGTATATGACTTGCCCAACACTAAGGTATAGTGCAGGTCTTAGGAATGTTATATAATACATGTAAAGGAAAAGTGCAAGAAAACTTCAAATTTATGGCAGACACTTTTCTAGTTACTGGTGAATAAAATAAATTAAGGGTAACAATTATTTATGGTATTCTAGGTTAGGGTCGGGTCTAGTAGGAATGTCCTACATCATATGGTAGGTCTAATATATCTGCTGGATTGCTGAACATTTATTTAATATTATGCTGCACAATTCCTAAACTCACAGGACTTCAGGAAATTTGAATTCCCCAGTGTTATATATTATTGTGGTTTAGTATGACAATTCTGATATGTGCCTGTCATCTAATTCCTAATTGTTGCTTTAGCAGCTGTACAAATCAATTTTTCTGTTGCTGATAATTTTTAATTCCCTAACTGCTTTCAAAAGAAGCTGAAACTTCACAAGAACATACATTTGACTTTGTAGAAAGTAAAAAGTAATTATAAAAATGCACTATTATGTCAGATGTTCACAGATTTGGTCAATTATATACTGTGCTAGCTGTGGGAAATCTTCAACTAGCTAGTGATCTTGTGAATTATACATTAACATCCCTAACATTAATGTCTATTAATGGTAGTAACTATGAATGGCCCAACCAAGTGTTTACTGAATCTTATTGTATGTATTGCATGGCTATAGAATGGGTATACTCCACTGGCATGGGCTGTGAAGGAGGGAAGGACGAATGTAGTGAACTACCTGATCTTAGAGGTGGGAGTGAACCCCACTCAGTGTCCTCAGGTATTGTCACATGATGGTGTTGTATTTGATGTACTATTAAAAACATATTGTAGAAGTTGGTAGAGACAAAAGTCATGAGGGTATGTAGTCATATATTTGCAGTAGATCACTGTAGATGTACAAAACATTCAGTAAAGTGCTGAGCATATAATTATGTACACTAGCATGATGGTTAGCAGCAGTAGCCTAGTAACTAGTGATAATTTCTGTTGATCAGATGCCCTTTATCAGCTCCTTGTATACCAATTCATCACAAGTTCTCTGAACAAATAATACTTGAAAGAAATTATGTACGTGATAATATATACTCTAAACTGCATGTGTTTAATTAATGCATACACACTACATAATTACATTCACCACTACACAAATCCACGAACAGATACACGGATACACTACATACTACACACACAAACACAAACACATGCAACACACACACACACACACACACACACACACACACACACACACACACAGACACACACATACACACACAAACACACACACATGCAAACACACACACACATACACACACACACACACATGTATACCACACATGTGTACCACACACATACAAGGCATGAGGTCATTAGCTTATAAAATTAGGTGTTGAGCCAATGAACAGTGCTCCAAAATTCACCCATTAGCTATGTGTATAAGAAATGGCCATTATTCCTAAACTAATGTCACCATTATTAGCCAATAATATTAGCATTTAAATTGATATTTTAGCTTGAAACAAACTTCTTTACTAGTACAGTATATAACAAATTATTAACTTAAAAATGAAGTAGGGATCCAGACGATAAAAAGTAGTGAAACAAGTGAGGAATGATGGTACATGTATTACAGCTTATCTCGGTGGAAAAATCACTACATTGGCATGTTATAACAATGATTTTGCTTAATGCTAAAGTAGGGATTTCCCACCGAGTTATGCTGTAATATCATCATTCATCGCTTGTTTCAATACTGTTATTACTTGGATGCCTATATATTCCATTTTTAAATTAATATATCACTGGATCTGCGAAAAGGGGTTTATAGCCTTTCCAATAGCATGTACTTGGCAATCCATAACTTGACTTGTGAATGTGGTAGCAGCCTGACATTTAGTCACTTTACACTCTACACATAGCACTTTTCCTGGATGTAATTTACAGATAATACGTCAAACACATGATCAGTTATAACTCATCAAACTTGGAAATTTGGAAAGGCTATAGGGGTTATTAGTCGTACTGGTGGCATGAGCACTGTGGGCTATAGAGCACATGGACAACTGTGCTTTATTGCCCACAAAGAATGTTTTATTGCACCAAAAAAGTGTTTTAATCATACCATAAAGCACTCTTCATGCAATAAAGCACTGTTTGCCCTAAAGTTTACTTTATTAAATTTAAAGTACACTTTTCCTTTCATCTTTTCCATGCAAAGTACTATAATTGAGGTAAATGGCTGTTAATACGGATAGCTTATACATTAATACATAAATACCAGCAATACTGTGATATTATTTTATAGAAGATATACCGTTTGCTCTTTTTCAATACTACCCAGCTCTATTACATGCATGCACATGCACACACACACACACACACACACACACACACACACACACACACACACACACACACACACACACACACACACACACACACACACACACACACACACACACACACACAAACTATACAGACACACCAAAGCTGATAGACTGTAAGCATAATTGTAATTGAAAGTGATTGTTGTTCAGCTGTCACAAGTTTTTGAAAGTTTCACTGCTGATTTTTTCTTAAAAGGGCAAGTCACTGTATAAAACTTTATACAGTATTTCACATGAAATATTGTGAAATATAATTATACATCTAGTGCACTTAATATTAGTTTATGTTTTTAGGGATGAAGTATTGTTCCATCAATAAAAAGTAGTGAAACGTGAGATAATGTTGGCTATTAAAATTACATATAGTAACGTATGTGCTACATTGGCATATTACCACCATCTGTTCAAGATCTTTTCCCAATACAGTTGTACATGTAACTATGTTGTAGTAGCTACCATAATTTTCTATATCTCTGATACCCTACTTCACTTTAAATGTATGCTAATAGAGCAGTCACCACTGTGCTTACATGTATACATTATAACACATTCATTCCCTGGGAAAAAAAGAAATGTAACTATATATCAAGCAGTTCAGGAATGTGTTAGTATCACTGGCTATGGTATATATTTGTGGTCAATACAAGTTGATGACATGCACTACTTTTACTGTAGGTGCGCGCACAATACAGTAAAGGTGCTACTTTTAGTGCTATGACACCTGATGGGTAGTGTGATGATGGGTGCGGCATCATGTTTGAGAAAATCATAAAAGTTGTTTGTTGAAATTATAGCAACCCATTTTAGCTACTTGACCCAGTTGAAATTGTATTATTGTTACTTAATTTTGCAATCTTTGAACACTGTACAGATAAGCATTGCCGCAAAAAAATGCAAAACACTAATATCTAATTAGTATTAATACAAACAAATTATGAGAAGCAAGCATGTTACTGTCTGCAAGTGAATAGTTTATACGTACACAACTGTTGTGTATATAGTAATATCAAGACTCACGGTAGTGAGTCGCGCGGCCAGTAAAGCAGAAACGCCATCACTTACGCTATCCCTCTGAAACTCTGGAGTTGAACTCATCGTGTCACTAGTAACTACCACACAAGCAGTGAAGCAAATCCATGCCGATTGTTTCGTGATCGAGGTTGCCGACATCAAAGGGGAAGTTTCTTTTTTATTTATTTTTTATCGCATGCGGTTAGACACAACCGCAGGTGTATGCCTTGCGTTCCTTTGTGCATTCCGAACATTGATCGCCCTGTTATCGCTTCAGTATTCACTCAATCACCTCAAGATTCACATCATCGATTTCACCATACATGACTACCCTACAGTCGTGATTTCAGCACCAAACGAAGTTTCAGTCGTCCTCAGTCGACCTAGAGGCCAAATACAAATCCCAGATTGTTGTTTTCCGCAATACTCACTTGGCATGTAGGGCAATGTGTCTTTAAACTGTTCTAAAAGTTTCGTTCAGATTGAAACATTTGTTTTCGAGAATGGCTAGTTTGAAATTTGAACTTAGTCGCCCCCACGTCATTTGCTCTCTAAGAATTTTACTCGGAATTTAAAGAATGATGCAGAGCACAACTGCGGTCACTGGGTATTGATGAACTGGCGCTCTATGTAGTTAATCAGTACATATAGCCACCAAGAAGTGTGCTGCCATAGATTATAGTCCATAGATATAATCTATGGTGCTGCATACCATCCTTCGTTTTGAAATTAGTCGCCCCACATAATCTGTCCTCTAAGGGCGCGGCTTAAAGAATGACACAAGGGTACAACTGCGGTTACCAGTTGTTGACACAAGCTGGTAATTACCAC
The DNA here is from genome assembly GCF_963678975.1 of Dysidea avara. Classification (NCBI taxonomy): domain Eukaryota; kingdom Metazoa; phylum Porifera; class Demospongiae; order Dictyoceratida; family Dysideidae; genus Dysidea; species Dysidea avara. The sequence goes on from NC_089273.1 coordinate 28,969,974, forward strand.
ATGTAGCTAGCTTAAAAAGAAGTGTGCAAAATTGCCTAATACAATTGTCACCATGCATTATTACATTTTATAGCACCCCCACACAAAATTACACATGTAATTACAACATACAGAGGAGACACATGAATACCAAACACTTTTCACAACAATAAGGTAAGAATTGTACAATAATGACTATAATATAACTGCTATGCAAATGTTTTCCAGTGGCCCGCCATGGTAGCAAGTCTCACATGACGGCATGTATATTCATCCAAACACAATGGAATAACGAGTACAACAAGTTGGTATGACTCCATCCAGATGAGTGGGTGTGGCTCCAGTATGTCTAAACAGTTAACAAACATTCCTGTTATAAATACGTGCTAGAGTTGCAATATAATAGTATAGTATTTAAATGCAATAATACATAGTCTCCATTGCATCACTATCAAATGACACTAAGTGGAGGATATTGTTGCATCTCTAGTATGTACACTCTATCAGTACAACCTATCTTAATGGCCACTAGTATAGAAAGACAACCACTCTTGAAAAGCCAATTCCAATTGAGAATTTATACACTGTTACCTGCTGAATGAGTGAAGGTGGCAATAAACAAGTTCCACCGTAATTTATACACGTGATCTGATCCTGTATATTCTGTCAGTGGATGAGATCCACTTGGCCAGGACAAAATGTGACTCAAGTGCCCTGGATGATCCATACTCAACCAACTTATGACCCAGTGGTACAATGGAACTGACTATTTATAGAGAATACAATTATATTTATTTCTAAGATGTGTGGATGTGTGGACACATTACAACACATTACATGTACATACAAGACATGCTACGTACTGTTTTAGCATTTCAAGTCATCACATTATACACGTACCAGTCAACAATGCTTCATAGTGCCCATCAGTAAACCTGAAGAAAAGTTACGAAAAATAAAAATTCACATAAGTACAATGAAACCTCATTAATATGGCAGGCTGTGGGACCAAAAAATTTGGCCTGAATAACAAGGTGGCCTTATTAATGAGGTCATAAGTAATGCTTAGCTATATTTGGGACCTACTAGAGGTGGCCAATATAATGAGGTGGTCTTATTAAAGAGGTGGCCACTAAGTGAGGTTTCACTACATATAGTTCACAATATTGTGAGCAATATTAATGGTTAACAATATACACTGAAACCTGCAGGTCACTTCTTGTGGAAGATTGCTCTCTACACAAAATGACACATTCAGAGATTGTATTTAGATGGATGATACAGTAACGCATTGTGACTTCAATACTCGTGATGTGTCACTGCTAGGCAGCATCCATATACACGGCACTGCCACATCGCACTTGCTAGCACACACAATTTTGCTAAAGATTTTACAAATTGATAATTAAGGGGTGTGGCAACTAGCTGTTTCGCTCGCAAGACTGTGTGGCAGCTGTTTCCCTTCTGTACAAGTGGCCACCAAGACAGGTCCACTGTGGATGAAAGCCAGGCATTAGATATTTGGTATTTCATGTGTTGAAGACATTCCAGGGCTTCTGGTAGTCTCAAATCTCACCACAGTTTAACTCAGGCAGTGTTGTGGTCACCACTAAACTATTGGAATGCTGTGTTATGTTCATCTTATGCTTGGCTACTATATTGTAGAACTGAAATGGATACTCTGAAAAATATATCCTATGGATAATGACTTCATCACTTTCTTCATCAGGAGCTTATAAGGACCAATAGTGAAACTTTTTACACTTGGGGCTGACAGTCAACTGCCTATGTCTGAAGCAGTGCTTTTGGTGCTCTAACAGATTGGCTGCTCCCTTGCTGCCAGCACTCGCTGTCTCATACGCTGTCATACACTAAATCCATCTCTATAGCCAGTTAGAACAGCATGCTTCTTACCTTTTTTTAAGGCCGCATGATGCAGCCACCTCTTTAAAAGGCAATGTCAGAAAATTTTGTCCCTATGGCCTGAATAATGACCAGTTTTCACTGTACTATTAGTTATTAGTGATCAAGGAGGATTATTTATTAAGATACTAAGATATACAAACGCTACAACCTTTAAATATAGCAGTAAATTTTTTACCCTGGTCCAATGTCTCGTAATAATCGTGACTTCGTGAGAGACTCTACTGTGACAAATACATGTTTATCATGATATGTGCTAATCGCCTTTTTACAATTAAGTTTTACAACACAAATACATGTATAGTTAAACTCACCAATTGCGACTAAATCCCTCCAACACGAAAAGACAAGTAATGAGACAACCTTGGAGACAACAGCCACACAAGCCTATTCTGGTGCGTTTATTTAGTAGCAATATAAATTTTAAAGGCGTTTATTTACAACAGGACATAATTACGCGCCCCTCTATTGTCTCTGTACATACTTGCCTTTTCTTTACTATTCTCATTTCATTTCACAAGATCTCTTGGCAGGGGCGTAGCTTCTTCACTTGAATTAGTCAATGCTTGAAGTAGATCGAGATACTCTAATAGAACAGTTACAAGTGCCATATTTTTATATTGTAAAGTCTGTAAGTAGCTAGTAATTTAAACTATACAATCCGATGCTAAGCAGAAGTTGTAACTATGCTAAATATTGATTGCTGTGTTACAGCTGTTTTGTGACTGCTCTAATAAGTATCTTGATCGTTTCAATGCAGTACAAGATGAAAGGCAAAGTGTTGTTAAAAGTTTACTAGTTAAAATGGGTGTTAGTTGACTGTAGTTGCATGCCACTAACAGGGCCGTCCAGAGAAATTAGAGGGCCCAGGGAAAAGAGTTAAAGAGGGGCCCAGGGGCAAGGAAGGGTCTAGATCCTGACTGCTCTATTAGAGTATATCGATCTTTCTTTAAACAGGTATTCAAGTGGCCCCTTTCGGGCTGTGGTAGGGGGCAAAATACCCCAGTTACCCCCAATGTGGGCGTCCCTGGCCACTAAAATTACAGTTATATTTTAATATTATGTCACTGTAATCTGGGGTTTCTGTCAAAACCATGGAAACTCACCTACTGTTATCAACAGTGCATTGCTTATTCTAACAAAAAGTATTGAAATCCCATCCAAAAACAGCTTATAGCTGTAAAAAAAGTGCGCGTCCAAGTAAAGCAGAGTTAACTGCGACAAAAAGTAATGATATCATAATACGGCCATGTGCGAGGTGTGCAAGTTTTAAAATTAATATTAGCTAATCAGATAATATGTTATTGTTAAAGTGTTAATGAGAACTATATGTGATGCTGCTAGCTTTTAAGTGTGTGAGTATCTTCATAAATGCCACATAAATTTAATTCTCAATAAAGCAATGTGTATAGATTCTCTGATAGTAATAAATAATTTGAGTTTGGCCGCCTTTCCTGTATACAGCACGAACAAAGGAAAGGTGGCCAAACTCAAACTATTTATTACTATCAGAGAATCTATACACATTGCTTTATATTGAGAATTAAATTTATGTGGCATTTATGAAGATACTCACACACTTAAAAACTAGCAGCATCACATAGTTCTCATTAACACTTTAACAATAACATATGTGACCGGATTTCACATAACAAGGCTTTCACACACACAAAATCAAACTTACGATTTTACCAGAAATGGATTGCTGGTCTAACACACTATCATATTTCACACTGTACTTCCTTCAGCACTGACAAGTCTGGTTTCTGTAGCAGCTTTCTTCCGACCCTGTCAAAGCCACGAGTGTGAGATTGGCACCATTAAATGGCCATGGCTTTGTGATAATGGTGTGTAGTGAGCTGGGACTTCACAGAGAGCTCGCCAATAGTGTTCTCAGTCAATTTGGAGTAATTTGAGGGCCATGGAGGGCCATGGAGACCCCAAACTTGGCCTCTGGATTCCAATCGTCTTCTTACTTCATTTTATACCCATATATTAAGACCACCGTCCACCCCCACCCTCCCACCCTATTACTATCACCTGTGATATTATTACCCGCTCGAAAAAAGCTGCTCAAAACAGGGCAAATTTTGGGTATCAGAAATGTATACACCCACTCAGTGATAGCTAGTGAACAGATGAACAATTGGTGCAAATTTTGTTTGCACAGCTGTAGGCACTGGGAAGTTATTACACAATGATTCCTTAAAATCGTCATAATTTATCTCCTAACAAAGTTTTGTGCGTCAAAGCCTTGTTTTGTCAAATTCAGTCACATATTATCTGATTAGCTAATATTAATTTACAACTTGCACACCTCGCACATGGCCGCATTATGATATCATTACTTTTTGTCGCAGTTAACTCTGCTTTACTTGGATGCGCACTTTTTTTACAGCTATAAGCTGTTTTTGGATGGGATTATTTATTACTGCATATGCTATACGTATTACAATCTTTAATGAATGCTCTAATACATTGTTTATTACCATACAGGATCTCCAAGAGAAGATAAAGAGACTATTTAAAAAGAGGGAAGATTCCAAGCAACAAGGTGATATCACCACACATTATATAGACTATGAGTTAGTATTGTGTATGGAGAGGATTGTTTTTCTCCTATATACAATTTGTATAGGACCTCGTAGAATTGCACGACTATGTTAATAAATCGATGACAAGGTTTTGTTGTTTGTGGCAATAAGAAGTAACAAACATCAAATGTGAAACCGTTAATGTCATCTCACACTTAAATTTTCTACTTACATTACTTGTATATAAATATAGCTATACATTCAATCTGTAAGAATCCATGCATTTATTTCAAGTATTCTTTAATTTTGACCAGGCCTGAAAAAATAGGGCATGTGTGCACATAAAATTGCCTACTTTTTCAAACTTTGATGAGTCATAACTTTGTATTCCATTATTGCTTGATTATGAAAGTTTCAGTACTTAATATTATGGCTTTAAAATGCAAGTTACAGAATGGAAATAATTGTTATTCTGTCCCAATACTGAAATATGAGATGTTATATGGTGGGGTGTAGTTTGTGCCCACATTCCCTATTTTCACAGGCCCGGTCACAATTATATTCCCTTATCTGTATAATTATAACCAAAAGGATGAACCACCAATGTTTTAGCCCTAGAAGCTGAGAGCTAGGTATAGAGAGGCTACAGCACTACATAGTTTTACAACAGTTTTTTTACAGAAATAATAGGGAATATACCTGATATTACAACATAAAAATTGTGAGTTTGGTACATGTCTAATTATTAGTTACACTGTAGTTGCAGTAGATGTAGTTTTGCTCACATTGCCACAACATGCTCTTATCTTCATTATCCAATGTTGCCATGTCATAAACAAAGTTCATTTGGTTACTGTGTGATGAAGTCCCCACACTAACACAGCTACTGTATTTTATCAATTCTTAAATAATAATTCATAAATGTGGACAAGGTCCATAGGAAAAAACTGCAGATACTTGATAATTTATAAATGTAGGTGATACAGAGATCTAACTTATACCTTCACATTCTACAGAAACAAGCAATTAGTTTACTGGCATTTTAAACCACTGAAGTAAAGAAGAAAAGGATGTTATCCTATGCGACATGCATAACTTATGTTCCCATCTTCTGTCTTTTTGACATGAGATTGATATTCAACTTCTCTTGTAAAACCAACTTGCACTATCAATTCCCGCACTATGACTACATGCCAGTGTCACCCAAATCACTTTATTCTCCCTGCACTATCAACTATACCTCATAACAAAACAGCTTCTTCTCAACAACAATACAAGAATGGAATTCATTGCCACACACACTCAATAACTTCAATGATGGACATGCAAGTTTATCCAACAAGTTTAACTAGGATTCGGCACCAAATTCACCCAAATTGTCGTTATTAAATGTTTTGCCACCAACCTACCATCACAGCCATTTCTTGGACGCCACCTTGGATTTCACATCTTTTTCACCAGGCTTTCTTGGAGGCTGCACCCTTTTTTACAGTTGGGCTGTTTTTGATTAGATATCACTTCATTTTATAATCATACCTAAAGCCAGCCTATGGGCAGCTTTGATTATGAGGGAGAAGATTTGTTTAGCTACTGTACAAGTACATTTAACAATATTATTTAGTAATTATTACAATCGTGCTGATTAATCAAATGTGTAATTAACTCACTAAAGCTATACAGGGTAACTTTTTGCAGCTGAATACTTTACAGGGAATGTATAACGTGGCTGATATTTCTACAGGGAGACTCGTTACATAACTATACTTGTAGACTACATGGTGAATAGTTTGTAGTTAAACTCTCCACAGAAGTGACTCATAACCTAACCAAACTCTCTATAGAAAGAATTGCAACATAACTGAACATTCTACAGGATAGTTTTTTTTTGTACAGTAGGTGAACTCTCTACAGGGTGACTTGTGGCACAACTGAATACTACAGGGTGACGACTTGTTTCTATAGCTGAACTCTCTATGGGGTGACTTGTTCCTACTTGATTTCTCTACATAGTTATGATCGCTCTACAGGATGACTTGTTTCTAGCTGAATTCTTTACAAAGGGTGATTTAAATTGTAGTTGAATTCACTACAGGGTGGCTTGTTCTAGCTAATCTGTGTACAGGGTAATTTTTTCCGGCTGAACTCCTACAGGTGATATGACATGTAGTAAAACTTTCTACAGGATGACTTCTTTCTAGTTGAACTCTCTACTGGGTGGCTTGTTTCCACTTAAATTCTCTACAGTATGATTTGTTTCGAGCTGATCTCTCTACAGGGTGATTTGAAATGTAGCTGATCTCTCAACAGAGTGACTTGTTTCTAGCTGATTTCTCTACAGGGTGACTTCTTTCTAGCTGAAATCTCTTCAAGGTGACTTATTTTCACCTAATCTCTATACAGGGTGATTTGTTTTGAGCTGATCTCTCTATAGAATGATTCGAAATGTAGCTGATCTCTCTACAGGTTGACTTAAAATGTAGTTGTACTCTTTGCATGATAACTTGTTTCTAGCTGATCTCTCCAAAGTGTCATTTGTTTCTAACTGATCTTACTGAGAAATTTGTTTGTAACTGATCTCTCTACAGCGTGATTTGAAATGTAGCTGATTTCCCTACAGGGTGACTTGTTTCCAGTTGATTTCTCTACAGGGTGACTTTCTTCTCTCTATAGGGTGACTTTTTTCCACCTGATCTCTCTACAGGATGATTTGTTTCGAGCTGATCTATCTAAAAAGTGAATGTGATTTGAAATGTAGCTGATCTCTCTACAGAGTTACTTGTTTCTAGCTGATCTCTCTACAGGGTGATTTGTTTCACACTGACCTCTGTACCAAGAAATTTGTAGCTGAACTCTCCACAGCAGAAGGGATTATAACAGTCAGTCAACAGTAATTTACCAAGCATATAAGGCATTTGTCTAGGCAAACTAATTTAAGTCCGTAGGAAGTGACCGATCAGGTGCAATAGTCATAATAATTATATTATATCTTGTGCACTATTGTTTGTAGGAATCAAGTTGCAATACTCGATAAAGTCTAGTAATACGCTTGTACGTATAGCACATGAAGTACATCAATACCACACATATGTATATGCATGCGTATGCAAATGCTGACACCAGTGACATTTGTTCTATAATTATAAATATGGCAGAGTGTAGCAAAAAGGCTAAACATGTGATACCAATTGCCACTTTCAACAAGTGGCAAACACAGTTTGACAAAGATTTATTCTACCTTGTCGTGACTTCGATGTAATAGAGATTCTGGTAATTTTCTTGTTGAAACATTGCGGTGTGCAACATGCAGAAAGTATGAAAACTCAATTGTAGGGATGAAAAACTTCTCTAGTTCATGGATATGTGGCCCAGTAAACCAGAGAAGCAGTAACATCACCGACCATGCAAAGAATGAGCAACACAATTTCACCTTCGTACCAAGCAAGCATGGTTATCTAATGATCCTATTGCTTCATATGCCCCTATAGTTCAAAGCTTTGCAATAATGGAAGCTTCAACATGGGAAAAAAAGGGGAAATAATTTGATGTATGCTACCTACTGGCTAAGGAAGATATGGCATTTAGGAAACACCCAGCTATATGTCATTTAGAAACAAAACATGGAGTGGAATTAGGAATTCCTATCAAACAAAGGACTATGCAAGTGCTTTACAAGATATACTACACTGCAACAATGGAACACTTTCTTGTCATCATTCTCCAAAGCCTACTTCCTCAGTTTTTTGATGGATGGATCTACAGATGCAGGAAACATTGAAGATGAAATATTTGTTCTGTTGTACTGTCTTAAAGATGATAGTGCTGAAGTAATTAGATGCAATGCTAGATTTTTCTCTGTGGTGGCATCAAAAAAAGCAGATGCTGATGGTTTGACAGAGTGTTCAAGTACTGTAATAGAGTGTTTAAGTCCTGTACTACAAAAAAATGGAATCTGCAGTGAGTTCAGTAAGAGTAACCTTTTCGAAGTAGTTGGGAAGCTGATACTAGTAGGAGGTGAAACGAATGTTGCCTCTGTAAATGTTGGAGAACAAAATGAGATGAAAGGTAAATTACAAAAGGAAATACCTTGGCTATTCTGGGCTTGGTGCTATAGGCATTGCTTAGAATTAGATTGTAAGGATGCTCTTTTAAGCAACATATTCAAAATATTTCAGAAATGTTACTTAAACTTTTTTTCTATTTATATTCAAAATCGCCTGAAAAAGCCATGAACTTTTTAAAATTGCAAGTGATTTAAAAGAAATTTTCAGTATTCCTAAAGGTAGGGACCTTCCAGTTAGATCTCAAGGGACAAGATGGATAACCAACAAAAGAAAGGCTATGCGAAGAGTAGTTGATAGGTTTGGTGTGTACATATATCATCTTAGCACACTTTTAAAGGATAGTCTATCAATAGCAGGGACAGAGCACACATTATTGGCTATCTGCAAAAATGGCAGCATTCAGACATGCTTATTGGTAGTGCACTATAATTTATGTGGATAAACTCAAGTCTCCATCATCTCTTAGTTTAAGCTAACAAAAAGACAACCTTGACATTGTATCAGCTCTTCAGAACATACTGAAATCTGTCAAACATCTTAAAAGACTATCTGAAAGCAGCCCTGATCAGTGGCCAACATTAAAGATGTAAGAGGCAAATTTCTCAAAAGCCCGCATTGCAGCTAACACCTCTTTCTCAATTTGAGCGTAGCGAGATTCGAAGTCCAAGGAAGCGTCATCTGAAACTTTGGTTTCTGAGTCAGGATTATAATGTACTAGGATACCTGGAGTAGTCAGTTTATGTTTTAATTTCAAAAAAACATCATCCTGGGAAGGTCCCCAAATCCAAACTCTCTTGGCACTTAACAGTTCTCGTAGAGGATGAGACATTTGAGCAATTTTTGGGGAAAATTTTCCGAGCTGTTTAATCATTCCCAGAAATCATCTCAATTCAGAAACTGACTTTGGGATGTCTATCTGATTAATAGTAGCTTTTATTGGGATCAGGGATATGCCACTGTAGTCAATAACGTGGCCAAGGAAAATCAACCTTTTCTTGCTGAACTCACATTTGTTACTGTTAAAGTTGAAACCTGATGAGAAGAAACCTTTTACTGAATCAAGTCTGGTGTCATGTTGTTCTTGGCTTTGTCCGAAGAAAAGAATATCATTCATGACAATCCTTGCAAGTCATCTAGTAGTGAGTTCATCTGTCGCTGAAAGTGCTCTGGGGCACTTGAAACGCCAATGGGAAGTTTGTTATAACAGTAGCATTCAAAAAGGGATAATGAAAGTTGTGAGGAGTCTAGAGCCTTCTGACAGAGGAACCTACCAGAAGCCACTGTATGCATCTAGTTTACTAAAGGTGGTTGCTCCGGACAGCCAAGTTAATGTTTCATCAATCTTTGGTAGGGGATGGTGTTCCCGTAACACAAAACAGTTCAGAGGCTTGAGGTCCACACACACACACACATACATCCCACCATTCTTCTTGACCACCACCATCCCTGCACACCATGGGGTTGGTTGTTGAAGTTTGGAGATTACTCCTTGTGCTTCCATTTGAGCTAGTGTTTCCTTGACATTATCGCGGATTGGTAGTGGAATATTCCTAACGGTTCCTAGACAGTATAATGGTAGAGCATTAGATTTAAAACAATTTTGTACTCACCCTCCAGTGTACCTAGTCCTGTAAAAAAAGACTAGGGAATCTTTGTTGGATGGTAGCAGTATGAAGGTTGTTGACAATGGCCAGTAGATATAGATCTTTGATGGCTGGAATTCCAAGTAAATTGCTAGAGAGCTGTTTCACAACGAAGATTTCATGGGTGCAGAAGTGTTATCCATGGCTTAGGTTGGCTGATAGACTGCCCCAAACTGCCAAGGGTTGACAGTTAGAACCACAAAGTTTTCTGATTGGTTGGTTTAAATTTGGTGATCCAAGTAATTCCAGTGTTTGTTCTGTGATTGCAATGACTTCTGCTCCAGTGTCAAGTTTAAAGGAGACTTCAGATCCATTGACAAAAATTGTTGGGGTCCAATATTTAGAGTTCTGGGGATCTTCAACAGTGTCTAGAAAGAAACTGTCCAGTGTCGAAGTATCTTGTGTGGGAATCCATACCTCTGGCAGGGTAGCCATCACAGGGGTGTGGGGGTTCCTTCTGCAATGCAGACATTTCTTTCATCCATCTGATCTGTAGTTTCTCCTTGACATGGTATAAGGTGTGCGAGAAACTGCGTCAACTGGAGAAGGTTTCACTCTGCTGCCTTTAAGAATGCATTGCTGATCACGAATGGCTTCTCTTTGATGGACAGCAAGTTAACAGATGTTGGTATAACTTATAATAAGTTGATACAAACTTTGTGGATATTTCAAGTAACAGCCTTTGTAATACTATAGCTTTTTTTGCCACATTCTGGTTCCATTTTAACTACTTTTGCTAACTTGAATCACATCCAGTTTATGACCTACAGTATGGGGGTGGAAAATTCCAGTTTGTATTTGTAGTACTAGTGTGTCTAGTAAATATCAAGAACCAAAGAATCCACAATAATAATTGTTGTAATTTCCATACACAATCTTGGGAGTTTTGAAACCATTGCAATGAAACACCATAGTACGACAGTGACTTCCCTTAAAGGCAAATCAAGCTTCTGACACCAATTTGTATTGGATTCAAACATGATAAAACATCCTACATATTTACAACAATGTGGCCTGGAAATTTGTGAGTGCATTAAAAGGTTTCATAGCACAGAACAATACTCTGCAAAACACTGCATACCATTCCTCAGGTACTTTTCCTGTGACAAACAAGTCATCCTATAGAGAGTTCAGTTACAAAACAACTAACAAGTAAGCATGTAGAGAGCTTGAGTTCAGCTAGCTGATGTAAGGAATTTAGCTACAAGCAAGGTTCCTATAGAGAGTTCAACTACACTGCAAAGTCGCCTTGTAAAGAGTTCAGCTATAAACAAGTCAACCTACAGCTACAAACAAGTCACCCTGTAATGAGTTCATGTACTAAACAAGGTACCCTATAGAGTGTTCAATACACAAAAAGTCACCCTAGTGAGTATCATGTCACCCTATAGATCAGCTACAAAAATATTCCCTGCACAGTTCAACTATGTTACAATTATGTAACTTTGTAGAAAGATAAACTACAATCTAGTAATGATGTAGACTGAGAGTACAGCCACTAACAAGTCATCCTGTAGAGAGTTCAGCTGCAAACAGATCACCTTGTCAAGAGTTCAGCCACAAAAAGTTACCCTGTAAAAATTTCAGCTGTGTACTATTCACCCTGCAGAGAGATCAACTACAATCAAGATAGCTCAGCCATACACAAGTCACCCTGTAAAGTGTTCATCTACAATCACATCACCCTGTAGAAATATTCAACAACAAAACATCAACATAGAAATTTCATTTATAATCAAGTCACCTTGTACATGTAACCCTGTAGAAAGATTGGATACAATCAAGTCACCATGTAGAGAGTTTATCTACAAACAAGTCACCATGTACAGTGGCATAGCTAGCCCTGAAGCATTGGTTGGGCACTGGTTGGGCACCATTTTGGTACAACCATTACAGTTTAGTTAGTGTATATAATTAAGTACATAATAATACAACATGTCTGTACGTTTGCATAATCATACCACAATATGTGTAATACGTAATGGAACAAAAAAATGATCCAAATTACACATTAGAAGTTTAAAAGTGAATGGCTTTAAAGAATTTTGGTGATTATAACTTGTCAGGAAATTGTAACGAATGTAATGCATTACTTCCTTTTAAGGCACATTGTATCCAGGCATGTGATTGATTGCATTTTGGGTCCAGACAAGACTAGAGATGGTGTTATAGGCATGGACAAAGAATGATAGTGTATGGGGAGTGCCCTTGAGGCTAAGATACAACAACAAAGTATGTATTTGTGGCTGAACTACACCAGAGAAACATGTGTCTCGCTCGTGTCACTTGTAGTTGTAGGCTGGTAGCTTGTATTTAGAAGGTTGGACTTACTTCAGTATAGCTTGTAACAAACAAATGTAATATGTAATATTATTACTATTTACAGCCCTCAGAGTAGCGAGTAATATGTAACTCATTACTTTTTTCAGTGAGTAATATGTACAGTGTAACTGTAGCGCACTATATCGCATAAAAGTAACGAGTAATATGTAACTAGTTACATTTTTAGTGTAACGACCCCAACTCTAGTCAGGGGTAGTGAGTATGTATATGAAATGTATGTACAAGTGTTAACCTGTGTGCATCTAAACTTTTTATCAACTGATGAAGATTCAATACTTTAGTAGAAATCCTAAATCTGTATGCCCTGCTAGAAGTGACAAATTTTAGCTGTAAAATGCCACCAAATTGAATCTCAGCATGTAATTTTCAAAACTTATCCTTGGGGGGCATGTCCCCAGACCCCCCTAGCTGCAGCATGCGAATGTGCTTCGCACATCATGGCCGTTGCACCTGTGCTAGCTACTTAGCAGCTGGTATACAATAAAATCAATACAGAAAATGTTTGGCCAACTACTAACAGTATATCAGACCATCCACCAGTACAGCACTGATTCTTGTCTAGACAAGGACAGAAATCACGTACCGTTTTGAGCTTGCCACACCACCCAGAAAAGATGACTCTTAAAAGTAGATTTGAGTAATGCTGAGGGTCAAAATTAATCATAGCTATCCGCTGGTAGTGTTAGTTTCATTTATCCTGATGTGTAATTTAGATTGGTTTTGTAAAAGCTGATCACATATAGTGAATCAATGTATAGCTATGGTTTCATTTTTACACAGCAAGGATAGAGAAATTATCAGATGTACTCAGACAGTTCAGTCCACGACTATTGAAGAGCCTACCAATGGAAGATCCTATCTTTGTAACTAGCTTATGGGCAGCTGGTCTCTTGCCCGGGGATATGAAGGCTGAAATCAAATCTCTAGCACTGTCCACATCTGCTAAAAAGGCAGATTATTTTATAGATCATGTGATATTGCCAGGTGCATCAGTTAACCATGCAAACCTTACAAAGCTATTACAAGTGATGGAAAACAGTGACTCTAACCCAATGAAACAGCTAGCCAGTGACATTACACATGCTATAAGCTTCCCTATTTAAGATTTACTTATAATGTTCTTTACTATATAGTATATTTTTGTAATCCTGTTTAATGATTGGCTTCTTGGCTACAATTATGTAGCCAAGATTTAAATACACAATATAGTGAAGGCAATTTGGTGTAATATGTTTATTATTATTTGGTTATTTGCTTATTCATTAATAGAATTTTGATGCTTACGTACACTGTACCTACACAATTAACTCTTATTCAGATTGTTATATGCATTTTATCTACAGTAAGTTCATTGGATAACACACAGAATTTTGCCACTATACAGTATATGCATGATCGAAAATAGCTGAAAAGTAGCATTGATGTTTGTGATGTTGCACTGCAATGTTCAATGTTCATGATTAACTTACAGAGGAGGATCTATACTGTACTTTAAGAAACATTAGAATACTTAGTTACAAAATTATAGCTATTACATCTCAAATTTGAGCTTTGTTTTTGGAAGCACTTTTAATTGCTGACTGACTTCATTCTCTTGCAAGTAAATAATCTAGTTTTGTACCAATTTTTCCAAATTAAATCCAAAATGATTATTACAAGATTTAAAAGTCTTTGCCTACTTTACTACTTTCCTAGTATAATTATTTTCTGGTGCTGAATTTTTCACTTCTAACAAAGTGTTAGTATCTGTCCTGCAGTCTCAAATGAAGTGTCAGTAACTTTCAATTAGAAAACTAGGTGGTGTTAAAATAAAACTCAAGTGATATCACACAATAATGCCTCCTACAACATATTGACACAGTTGGTAAGTGTAATAATAACACTCTCTTAACTACTGATCTGCACTTGGATATCCAATGTTCTTGAGCAAGTGTTTCTGGTACCCCAATGTGGAACATAATAACAAGATGAATGATTAGCCTATCATGGTGTTCTGCACAAGTGTAGGATATTAGTTTGTGTCACATCTGAATTTGCATTTATTCTTAGATCTTAAATCACCAGTTACATCTTACATCTTAAATCATCATATTACATCTATCATCAGTTGTTACTACAAATTGTAACTTCTCCTTTTGTGGCCATTCTAATTGTGTCTGAAAAGCACTTGGATTCATGTATGTATACAAGTGCTTGGATGCACATGATACGTACCTTGGCTTTTTAAAATTTATGTTGCTGTCAATATGCAATGGCCCATTGTTGATCTCTCTCTTCGTGAATACGGTGTATATTGGCATAATAATAATATTATCGCAAAATTCAAGATGTGATCTGTAACAATTTTTGTAGTAATGTAAAGTATTCAGCATTAATACAGTTGTAAGAGATTGACTGTGTTGCTGTAGATGAAGGTCAGGTGTACTCTCTCACAAAAAGCTTTGCATCAAAAATATTTGTTTCGTTTACTAAACTCAAAACCCAAGTTTTATTGAGTTGTAAAACATGAAGCTTTATGTAGTGATAGTGTTAGACCCTTCAATTACTTGTTGGTATCTATATACGTAGCTAACTATATACACCCTGTACATAGTTGTACTGCTACAATAGAAGTGCATGGTTATTATACAGGCAATATAGGCAGTGCAGATTTACATGACAATTCAGGTGAATTTGGTGCCAAAATCAAGTGGCACCAAATTCCCCTGAATTCTCCTTATTGAAGTTTTTACCATTAACCCCCAGCCATTTCTTGGCCACCACCTTGAATTTCACATCCTTTTTCGCCACAGCTTTTTTGAAGACCGCACTCTTTTCAACAGCTTGGCTGTTTTGGATTAGATATCATTTCTTTTTGTATTTGCATTTTAATCTATCTTTTGTTCTTTACCACAGGAAGAAGAAAAAGATAAAGCAGATTCTTAATACTTTAACTATTTCTGATTTTATCAGTAAATATACAAATTATAATACATATATTTATTACATGCCAATTATTCCCTACTGGATAACTTGCCTGCAGCTGATCTTTCTACTGGGTCACTTGAAATCTAGTTGAACTCTCTACAGGGTGATTTGCTTGTAGCTGAAATCTCTACAGGGTGATTTGTTTGTAGCTGAAACTCTCTGCAGGGTGACTTGCTTGTAGCTGAAATCTCTACAGGGTGATTTGTTTGCAGCTGAATTCTCTACAGGGTGACTTGTTGCTAACTGATCTCTCTATAACTTGTTTATAGCTGAACTCTCTACAGGGTGGTTTTTTTGTAGCTGATCATGAACTCTCTACAAAGCAACTTCTTCTAGCTGATCTCTCTGCAGAATGACTTGTTTCTATAGCTGAACGCTCTACAGGGTGATCTGTTTCTAGCTGAGCTCTCTACAGGGTGACTTGTTTTCTAGCTGATCTCTATAGAGTAACTTGTTTCTAGCTGAACTCTCTACAGGATGGTTTCTTTGTAGCTGAACTCTCTACAGGGTGACTTGCTTCTAGCTGATTTCTTTATAGATTAACTTGTTTCTAGCTAAACTCACTACAAGGTGATTTATTTGTAGCTGAACTCTCTACGGGGTGAATTGGTTTCAAGCTGATCTCCCTACAGGGTGACTTGTAATGGTTGCATTAGGTAACTGAATGTTTTATTAGGGTAACTGCTCTATTACAGTATCTCAATCTCACTTTTGCTACACCTATTTCGCTTTTTGAATCATAACTAAGTGGTTTATAATCCGATTCTTCTGTATTACTTCAAGGGCTTTCTATCATGATTATTCCAGCTACATACCGATTTTCAGCTCATTGCTCTAAGCAGTTTGTCTGTTTTATTATTATTCATAAAATTCAATCGCATAATTGTGACACAGGTTGGGGTTTGTATCATATCTCCATGGTCTTTATCTCGATTCCTTTCAAACACAAAAAGGCATGGTTACTCCATCTACTTACTAGCTCTTTCCTCCAAGGGGTCTACCCCGTGGGAATGACAGAATTTCTACCTTATTTTATGCAAATAATCAGTAATAACTCTGTGAATGTTCATCAGATTCCTACCACACTTGGTACTGAGATCTGCTTTAATGAGCTCTTTAAGTGTGCCAAATTTCAGCCAGATTGGATTGTGCATTGGTGTTATGATGGATTTGTGAATTGTGTAAAATGAAGAAGAAAATAATGAAGAAATCAAAGCAAAAATTTGGTGCTCGCATCTCGGAAATGTCTGATCCAGGAGTGATTTTCTTCAAATTTGGTAGGCATTCCAGCCTGATTTAAAATTTTTCGAAAAATGGACTTCTTATATGCTCAATAGATAGAGTATTGATTGCCGATCTCAGAAATTTATAATTTGTTGGGTTGGAATTAGCTACTTTGGCATGCACAGTGCTTAAAAATTGAAAATAAGTACACTGTTTTCTCCAGGGCTCCCCAAACATTTTAAAGTGAAAATGGCACAATTGAATTAGGAAGCCATCTAGCAACCTGGACTGTCTTGAAACTGCAGTTGCTTCTAGCTGCAAGTTTGTACATGTAATGAGAGAAACTTCAGGTCTTATCGGATCTCATCTCAGTAATCTATGCTTTGTGGTGAGCAAATATGTTTCACCTACTGCACACTTCTCAATACAACAGTGTATACCCATAGGAAAGTGGTTATCTCAAGTAAGTAAAAAATCAATTTAACAACTTTTAAAGGTAAACAACTAAAGTGAAGGTGTCACAATGATGAAACAATACCTAAGGTGGAGTTGTGGTTTCAATTATGACACTGTTATGCCGACTTTGAAGTGGTTTATACTTTTGAGCTGATGACACTGCCATCGTAAAATTGCTGTGGAGCTGAAAATAGAGATTTCCAACCTACCAATTTTTCACATATATATTTGCTAATCAATTTACACCCCTTCAACAAATATTTCACGAGCTGCTGTTTTAGTATGTAGTAACCAATGCTTCGTACTTCACAATGCACTTTAACAAATTAAATTTCATCCAGTACTATTGAAATACATGAAATCAAAATTTCAGAAATAAAATTATCCAATGGGAGCCCATACAAAAATTCTGTACAACGTAATGTATGGGACAACACGGGATTTTATGGCACCACTTATATCAAATGTTATCAAGTTTCCACAAGTTTCTGTGACCTATAAGGCTGAAAGAAGTGATCCTAGGCAAAGTAGATACGCTGATTCTGAATTTAGCATTGATTTTTTGATGAAAAGGTGTTTTGTGGTGGTCAACGACAAAAATTTGTCTTGTAAAAGGGTGTAGCACCACTTCAGAATTCTGCGTTACAACCATCCTGGCATTCAAGACAACCATCCATGTCAAATATATATAATTTTAAAGTGAGCAGTTTGTTGTGTTGTGAAGAATTGCTTAATAGCATGCAAGGTGATGCATAGCTTTTGAAAAAGCAGTGCTTGGCAAGTGATACCAACCTTGTAAGGCTTCACAACTACCTGTTGTGATGTTCTGATCTTCCCACTACTATTATTGTCTTTTTTGTTGCAGCTGCATAAGTGTAATTCTAGTCAGAGACAATTTGTGACTCTATTTTGGAAAACCATACATTTGGGCACAATGGTCATTTTTCTTTTTTATAGCTACAATGAAGCACTGGGTGGTTATCTACCTTGTGTGAAAATTTTGTGATGATACATTGAAGCATTCCAAAGATATGGCTAATTTACTGTCTAATACACAACAAACTAACTTTTCATCATCAGTTTATAGAACTGTATAGTGATCAGGTGTGACAAATTGATGACAAATTACTTTGTTGACAAAGATCTTCATTCTTACAATCTAAAATGGATGAAGAGAGATCTTTGAGAGTTTAATCATGTGTTCTTTGTGCCTTTCCTCAATTAAATCACTTGTATTATTGTCTAAAGACAAGAAAATGTACAGTTTTGAGAATGAACAAATCACCCAATTTGTAAGTTAATTGCTGTCCCACGCATTGTGAAACTACTACATGGTCTGATATAATTGAGTATATCTCCTAGAATAAAGAAGCTATGGGTGTGAAATTTCACAGCAAGAAGGCTTAATAGTTGCTTTATCAGAATATGCAAAAAAAAGTTACAATAATCGCTGAAATTTTCAATTGAGAATTCCCACAAATTTTGCATGTGCCCAAATGTATAGTTTTCCAAAACATGGTCACATTTATTGTTTCTCTTTATTATGCAATGATGTCATCATAATATTATATAACAATTACTATCGTCTATACTTTTAGTGTGGCAAATAAAGTGAAATAGTATCAAAAAATTGCTGTTTTACAATAATATTGAAGAATACTGGTCATATATGTTGGAATCTGATTGTCATATTTTGCAAAGTAATTGTTAATTGTGCCCTGTAATGTCAAAGGTCACTCTGTAATACAGTATCACAAATTAATCATCTGTAATATGTTTGGGGTACCTGTATATAATTTTAATTTTACAGAAGACACACTATTCTTAGAAAATTACTTACTCAAGCATTAACTATTACAAGTGGTCATTCTACAAAGGGGTGGTCACCTTAGAAAGGTTTTACCTACCTCATACATTTTACTACATTAAATGGTGATGTGGTGAAAATTTTATGTCATTAGAAAATTCATACTCAAATTTATGGCACTTTGGATATTGTGCTGGGTGCCACGCTAATGTACAGAAAAATCCTAAAAATGTCGTACACCGCTCTGCTGACTTCTTTTGCTTATATCTTTTGGTAGGAACCACTGCGGTTTGCTTCTAATAGATAGCACAATATTTGTCACACCAAAGAATTTGAGGAATGTAAAATTTTTAATTTGCTATAAAATCGCAGTTGGCGAAATTTTAATTTGGCGAAATGCTATCACTGAAAAATTGGCGAATGGCGTAAGTACGATGCTCTACTGACCCGCTTTAAAGACTATAGGACATATTAATTTCCCTTTGAAATTATTCCTCTTTAAGTAGTACCGCTCCAGCTACTGTACTCGAATATCTGTGCTCCAATTTCTTTCGTGGCCACACCCACTTTCAGGATTATTTGCTGTCTCAGCCTGTCTGTAGGCATACTCGCCCATTTATCAATGGCTGCGCACGAATTCATGTCTGCTGCTGTTGTCTGCAAGCTTATGTGGAGCCACGCCCACTGATCGAGTACGAGTTCCAGTATAGTCAGTAAGCCACACCCTTTTGCATGCGTGGAACCACACCAATTTACCAGTTTCAGCTGTATCCACGTAGGTTTGTCGAAAACTTACTTCAACAACTGCTTGACCCAAGGTTTGAAAATAATATTGACGAAATTTAAATTTGTCGGTTTAGTGACGAATTGCCAATTCGCCAAATTTAGTTCACCGCCAAATTTAATTGATATACGGTACATGTGCTCACGCGGCGTCACGCCGGATTCTTGAGATGCACGACACACTTGCAGACTGCTCATTCCAGTGGTGTTGGTGTTGTATTTATAGTTGAAGGATGTTCTAGCAGAAAATTAGAGCACTATAATGCCTACATTAATAGGCATGCGTACATTATGCGGAATAATTTTTTGAATATCGGTGGTAGAAAGAATCAGGAATAATTCCGGAATAATTGGGTGATCTTCCGGAAAATTCACACATTTTTCGTGTAGTATCGCAGAAAAATTTGTAAAGGAACATCCACAATCATTGCTAGCATATAAAATCGGGCATGAAGATCGAGATACTCTAATAGAGCAGTCACCTACCCTAATAGAACAGTCAGACAAGTTTAGTTGTGACTGCTCTATTAGAGTATCTCGATCTTCGGGTATGGTTTTTATGCTTGCAAGTGGTTATATTTTCAGCTGCAGAAGAATATCCATTTGACTTTTTACAAATCCAGGAATTACTCAAGGAATATTTGGGAATAATTTTGGGAATATTCTAATAGATGAATAAAAAAATTAAGAATTGCCAGAAAAAAACTAGGTAATTTAAAAAGCATACAGTAGAACCTCTCTTAACAAACTTCCCGAATTAAGGACACAATAGAAAAAACCTCTCCATTATAAGGACAAAACTTTTGGTCCCAATAGCTCTTGTTAATACATTTTTTTTACCTCTGAAAGAGGAAAACCTCTATATTGCAGCAAAAAGTGGCCAAAAATTTTGGGTCCCAAAATGTCCGTAATAGAGAGGTTCCACTGTAATACTCAAGCCTATACATTAACAAATTTTACATTTACTTATCTGTATTCTGTTATAGTACAGTTATGTACTATGTCATGTGTATACCATTGTTACATCATTATGGTACTAGAATGCATTTGTATTGGAACATTCATGCATACACTATTAAATCAAGTGTATATAATTTATATTGACTGCATTACATCTACCACAGGTGCAATGCAGTCACTATATGGTAGTAGTACCGAGGGTGTTACCATAACACTTTTGTTTTAACAGTGTAAAGTTAAACATTCGACGTAAGAATAAGCTATATAGCTTTATAATACCCATTTAATATTGTAACTCTATACTTTGTAACTTGTACAAGTAGCAATGCACTTGTGCTGCATGCTATTAATTTTCTATTTCATCCCTAATCCAACTTAAAACTTCTAATTTTCCTTCTACTTAATTAAGAATGCAGTTGATGCAGAAATAAAAACATATGTACCACTCTGCGTGGGCAGTTCAAAGGCACCGCCAGTGTCATAATTTGTATATTTCACTGCTGCAGACCGCAGCGAGTGCATTATAACTTATAATGCACTGGTTGCGGTTTTGTAGACCACAACGAGTGCATTATAAGTTATAATGCACCGACCGCAGTGCAATAAACAGATATTGCACTGGCTGCGGTTTTGTGCAGCATAGCACAAGTGCCGGTGGCGAAGACCACTACGACATCTCACCTAATAGGTGGAAAGACACTTCACAGATCACTCGAATTCTTTTATAGCCCGACATGTAAAGGTCGATTGTGGGCCATAACGTCACCAATACGTATAATGTTTACAAGCAGCCAATGGCGATCGAAAAAGCCTACGTGGGTGGCCACAACTCTAGTCTACATATATATAAACGTACTTATACACCTTACTAGTCTGGTGCCATCTTAGCCCAGATTAAACTGTAGTCCACTTCGACAATGACGCAATAAAACAAATATATTCTAAATAATACTAACCTTTACGTCCGATTGTGGGAACCAGTTTTGTCATGCCACCAGATTCGAGTTTAGCCAGTGTGAATAGTAAGAAATAGACTAGTATCGTTTAGTAGTTAGGTTTTGTTTACTTAAACCGTCTATTTAGCTGCTTTTTTTCGCTCGAGAGAATCACTATGGTGATTAGTCTGGTGCTTAGTCTATATGGCACACTGGCATGCTGAGCACTACATGATGAGAGTCGAACAGCGAATGCAGGTTAGTGATATAACCCATAGCGTACTAGCTTTCAATATCTCAGGTGGCTGCAGTACTGCAGGGGGAACGTCATCGCAACGTCTGGCTTGGTTACCCACAATCGATGTTAGAAACCTGGCCTTTATAAGTGTTACAGCTGTCTTGTGAGACTCTCCCCACCTATTAGGTGAGTGGTACATAACAGTTATACAACGTGCACTCATGCTCTGCCTGTATAAACGCACTTGCCTTCGGGCCTGACGGCCCTCAGGCTCGTGCGTTTATATCAGGCAGAGCACTCATGGCCGTTGTATAACTATATAGTGTAGAACGGTATACACGCTAATAGCTAAAATACATTATATAGCTAATACAGTTTGCTGTGTATCACAGTACCAACCATTGTTACATTCTCATTGTGGTATAATACTGTTTTAGTTAATATGCCTATATCAGCTTGTAGACAGTGCACGATGCCATCAGTGCATATTACCAAAATGCTAGCACAATATAATCATGGGTAGAATACCTATGCCATGCTGTTAATCCTCACTTATGTCAGCCAAAAATTGACATGTAACAGAACAGTCAGTGTCTTAACAAAATGTCTGGCCAACATTTATTAACCCAGTACACAATTAATGACATGTTCAAAAGACAAAAATAACTTTAAAAATATGTATTTCATTCCAAACATTGGAATTTCATTATCAGCTTGTACCCCGATATTGCAACAAAGCCTGGCTATTGAGCTATGCCTATCCTAAATGCAATCTATGCCCTTGGAAGCTTTGCAAAAAGGAGTATTTCAAACACCGTTCATGCTTTATATAATATTATAATCAAATTTTTATTGCCTTCTGTACATGGAGTGATGTGGTGCCAGTGTATATGTAAATTATATACATGTTCTGTTGTTCATTTGTTATTGCTATCTACAATGGTACATGTTTGTTGTATTGCCTTTGTGCTTGAAGGAATGGAGACATAAGGAAATAACTCAAGTGCATGAAATCAATATTATATCCCAACTCTATACAGTAGTGTTTTGCTATCAAATAACAGAATGTAATATGTGTGTCTCTAATTGCATCTAATTATGAATGTAGCTATTAACATGATTAGATTATTTTAATAGCATGCTACATAAATGTAAAATACATTTGTGACCTAGTCTGCGAAAAGGGATCTTATAGCCTTTCCAAGTAGTCAAGTTTGACTAATCATAACTCCTCATGTGTTCAACCTATCACCTTCATATTACACCATTCCATGGTGCTATGTTAGGGGTATACGGGGACCAAATTTCAGGGTGATACCACATTCACAAGGGAAGTTACAGGTAGCCAAGTAAATGCAATTGAAAAGGCTGCTATAAGACCCCTTTTTACAGACCAGGTCACATTTTAAACACAACAAATCATTAACACACCAATAAAGCTAGTGCATGTCTATAGTTTTGTTAATATATGTTAGATATATAGGAGTTCTAAACCCAACTACTACACAATGCAGCTACTGCAGTATGATGAACAATACCATAAAATTGGTCACTTTGATTCACATTCATCTAGAAATTCCTGGATCTTTTTCACTTTAGGCTCTGTAATATAGCACAATGTATGAGCAATCCATTAATTTAGGTAATAACATGTGTAAATTAATTTTTAAAACTTTACATTCGAGTAAGAATGACAGAAATAAAAAGCAATGAAACATGGTAGGGTGTTTACACCAGCAGCCATTACACTAGTGCACTCCAGCCGCATACTGCCTGTCAGTAGTACAGTTGTGAATGAATTAGAGATTAAATGTCCACTATAGCTGCAGGTGTAGATTACCTTCCCTGTTTTATTACCTTTTGTATAACTCACTGATCCCTACTTAAATGAAAACTTTCTAATTTTAAAGAATTATTGCAATCATGAGCCATCACATCAAATTAAGAAAAGAATTTTGCTAGACCCAGTATATAAACTAATCGTGTGATGAATGCTCACCCTACTTTCATTTACCGAAACATGGAGTGGTCATTTTACTTTGTTTTCTGCTACAGCATGTTCCATGCACCAGTGTTATGCAGTGTTAAAAGAAAACAATAATGTGAGAAGTGCCTCTGTAACCAATCTAGCCACTGCAGAAATTATGATTGAATGTATATATACCCCAACTATGAACCACAAAGTGGCCGGGTGTCATTAAGGTATGCTCTGTAAGTCAATCTGAAACTGCGGTCAAAATCCTTGCCAGGCAAAATTTCACCTTGAAGTGTGATTTGAAGTATTATATCAGAGTTTGAGCTGTGACCTGAACATATGAATGTTTCAATTTCTGTTTTATTTTGCTATTTCCACTGTACATTGATCTACACTTGTAACATAGTATAATAATTTCATGTACATGCCACCAACAGCTCTGAAAGAACCATCATTGCAATCAAGCAAAATGTCTACTGGAGCTTTGAAACATCTTGGAAATCCTTATATCATGTGAGTTCCACATTATTCTGCAAATTCAATTTATAAGTTTGATTGTGAGTTTGAATTTTTTATCCCATTTTGAACTTTGACCCAATAGACAAACCTACTAGCAAGTGCCTGCATGGCACCCCATCCAGTGTTAAGTAATAGTTAGACTTCAGACCATGGGGTCTACGCCCAATGGCCCTGCATCATGGCGCCTGAGTGAAGCAAATGCACTACTAGAGGGCCTGAGGGTTACTAAATTACATAAACCCTTATGGTCTGAAATCTAACTTATTTAGACCCTTGTTGTACATAAACACTATTGACAGCTACTTGTAACAGAGAAATGTAGTGTTAATTACTAAAAACAAGGCATTACTCCACCCATAGCAACAGTTAGAGATTTAAAATTAATTTTCAGGTGGTGATGCATTGCCAGCGCTAACTGAGGAAGGTCTACATAATTATACAGACAGCTCCAAAATCCACCACAAAAGTGTTTTAAAATGGAAAACAGTATGAGAAGTGTCTCTCTGCAATTATTCAAGTAACACTACGAAAATAGAATCACTAAAGCCATGATGTGCTACTGCAATATCTGAGAAAGGAATGGGATGCAAGGAGGACAAAGGTAAGTCCATGATGAGTGCATTGTTTATATCTATAGCCACTTCAGAAGGTATGTCTCAGGCCGAAGTGATGTTGAACAGTGAAGAAGTAGATTTTATCATAGTCAAATTGTGCTTGGCTGGAGGCATCAGTCAGTCCATCAGTCAGGCAGATTGTTAGCAGCAAATTCAGTCAAATAAAAAAATTAATAAACCATAGAAACCTCTTGCAAGGGTTTGGGGTTGCTCTGAAGACATTTATGGGGTTGGCTATGCCTAACCAAGCCTGCTAAACTGTTATGAAAGAAAAGTGATGTTGGTTTTTGGGTGATACTTTTTCAGCAAGAACGCTCAAGTCTACATGTGCCTCCATGATTTTTACTATACAGTACTACCATAATTATGGTATGATGATATAATCACTATAGTTTCCACAACAATGTGACTGGACCTGAAAAAGTAGAGCATGTGGGCAAAAACTACACTTCATCACATTCTCAGCAGTGGAATGGAATATCTGCATTCTGTAACTTGTAGTATGAAGCCATTTAAATTTTATATAAGTGATGTAAATATCATAGCCATAGCATTAGCACATAAAATGTCATGAGTCATGACAATTTGAAAAAGTTAAGTAGTCATATTTTATGTGCCCACATGCCCTATTATCGCAGGCCCAGTTGCATATTATATAGCTATACAACGGCCACGAGTGCTCTGCCTGATATAAACGCACGAGCCTGAGGGCCATCAGGCCCGAAGGCAAGTGCGTTTATACAGGCAGAGCACGAGTGCACGTTGTATAACTCACCTAATAGGTGGGGAGAGTCTCACAAGACAGCTGTAACACTTATAAAGGCCAGGTTTCTAACATCGATTGTGGGTAACCAAGCCAGACATTGCGATGACGTTCCCCCTGCAGTACTGCAGCCACCTGAGATATTGAAAACTAGTACGCTATGGGTTATATCACTAACCTGCATTCGCTGTTCGACTCTCATCATGTAGTGCTCAGAATGCCAGTGTGCCATATAGACTAAGCACCAGACTAATCACCATAGTGATTCTCTTGAGCGAAAAAAAGCAGCTAAATAGACGGTTTAAGTAAACAAAACCTAACTACTAAACAATACTAGTCTAATTCTTACTATTCACACTGGCTAAACTCGAATCTGGTGGCATGACAAAACTGGTTCCCACAATCGAACGTAAAGGTTAATATTATTTAGAATATATTTGTTTTATTGAGTCATTGTCGAAGTGGACTACAGTTTAATCTGGGCTAAGATGGCACCAGACTAGTAAGGTGTATAAGTACGTTTATATATATGTAGACTAGAGTTGTGGCCACCCGCGTTGGCTTTTTCGATCGCCATTGGCTGCTTGTAAACATTATACGTATTGGTGACGTTATGGCCCACAATCGACCTTTACATGTCAGGCTATAAAAGAATTCGAGTGATCTGTGAAGTGTCTTTCCACCTATTCGGTGAGGTGTCGTAGTGGTCTTCGCCACCGGCACTTGTGCTATGCTGCACAAAACCGCAGCCAGTGCAATATCTGTATATTGCACTGCGGTCGGTGCATTATAACTTATAATGCACTCGTTGTGGTCTACAAAACCGCAACCAGTGCGTTATAAGTTATAATGCACTCGCTGCGTCTGCAGCAGTGCAATATACAAATTATGGCACTGGCGGTGCCTTTGAACTGCCCACGCAGAGTGGTACATTTATTTATATATCATGTACTATGCAGAAAGAAGGCCTTGTATCTAGATACACACACATTTTGTGAAGAAAACTTTATTATCTACTGTAGAGTTAGTATCATTATGTTGTGGTGTGAACATGTAAAATGATGAAATTTACTACTACTAGATAGCTTTCAGAAGACTATACTTATGTATCAAGGCAACATACTTTTCTTGTAATCCTTCCCAGAAACACAGTTTTGAATTTCACTGAACAGAGTGGCATAGTTGTAACCAATTTTAATATCTTTGTTAGGATCAACCTCCCTACCACCTCGATGGAGTGCTACAATTGCCAACATCCCATTGATTTCTTTAAGCACAGGAGACCCTGATGATCCTGGATGTGTGCCACTTTCATATAACAGAAGAGCATCTAGAGTTCAACATTAATTTGTAAATCTCACAAATTGATCATGAAATATAGTATGCTTACAAACTAAGCATATTAATGCATGTATTCACCACTACCAAGTTGGTGATGTAATAAGATTATTGTAGCATACATTTATCATTACAAGTGTAAGAAAAATCTAGAAATTTTACATTTCAGTGTAGGGATCATGGAAATGAATAACAAAAAAGCAGTATTAGAAATGTCTCTGCAATCAATCCAGCCACTACAAAATTTGAGAATAAATGCATGCCACAATAGTTAATTATTGAAAAGTAAACCCCTTGTACATTCACAGTAATGCACAGTAGGGATATTCACTTCTTATTGTTTTACAGTAATTGGACACTACGCACTACTCTGATCCAGCTTGTTTCAGTACTTTATATTTGGGGTTCTGTAATGTCCATATTTTGGTTTAAAATTCTTAATAATTTTTTTATGTATCCTTGTTTGTGAACCCTTTTATATATTCATGACCACTAATGCCCTAGTACTGTATATATGTACATGTACAGTACATCACAATTCTAGTTTTACTCATAATCATGAGTGATGTCATGACCTGCAGTGATCATGAATCTAATAATGCAGTTGTATTCATAGAAGCACAAGGGCTGTCCGCTTATATTCCAGCTGTACCTACTACTGGTGGCTATGCCAGACTGATTCATTTACCTGTACATGTGAGGTAGCATCTTAATTGATACTTCGTACATACACTTTGCACATAACATTCTACAAGCAGTCCATTTCATGGTGGCAGTAGGCATCTTGTCTACAATGAAGAACAGCTCACTGGCTGAACTTCGAGAACACATGTATTCCAACATGTTGATGCAGTAACATTGTGTAATAACACATCTACCCAAAGATTGAAGCCATACTGTGGTTGACTAATGGCTACTATGGTTACACAAATAGTTTGATGCTTTGAAGCTTTGTTTGGTTTCATAACATTTGGATGCTGTTTTATCCCACCAAAGCTAGGATACTAACAAGTTTAACCAGTTGCACAAGTATTGTCATTCCTTGTGGAAGCTGCAAATTTTTATGTTTTTTTTTGATGTGGATATAGTTTAAACAATGGTTTATACAGGAGCTATAACAAAGTGTAGGGGTATGTACACCCTAATAACCAAAAATAACCATCAATTGTGTTCATTAATAATATTGTTGACATGACATTAGTATCAAAGCTTCGAAGCTTCGGTAACATTTTCCATTTTCAAAAGAAGCTTCAGAGCATGTATTTGTACATTCGTTCTAATCCTAGTTAGGAAGGATAAAAGTAAGACAATAGTGCTTGTATTGTATAGCTATTAATATGCCAAAGGTTTCTATGGTGAATTCAAAGCATTTCTATGAAAGAAGTAGCGCCATAGCTCTTTTCTGCTATGCTTGATTGAATGTATCAGCTAGGCAGGCACACAGTAGAAAATTCCTATAAAATAATATAGATTGTCAAAATTCTATAGCAACTTGACGAGAATGTTTCAGGTTGATCTGAAGGGATGTTTGTACTTGATTTTACCTAACCAATACTGTCGTGTTGTTGTGAGAGGAAAGAGGAGTAGCTTTTGGATGATATTTTTATCACAAGCCATGCCCAAACTTTTTTTACCCCTAATTTATTATACTTTGTGTGGGAGATCAAAATGCCACCACTTGCTGTATTTTCCTTATTGTACTAATTAGCTGCATAACTGTACTGTATGAGTCATACAGCACAGTTATGTGGCTAATTGGGCAAATACAGTACACCTCGGAAAATATACAGTACAGTTACGCAGCTCAGTTATAAAAGGAATGTTATGAAAACAAACACATATACATAGTAACTGATAATGTTACATGAATACATTATCAAACTTTATTGCTAAAATTACTACATCTGGTCTACTTTAAAGTTTAGTGGCTTAATTACCCTACATTTATGCATGTACTTGCAATCTTTTTTGTAGTTGAATTGAAAGTGTTTTCTAAACTAAACTGACATACTGCATGTTATAGTTAAAGCACGGCCGAACGTGTGTATGGAGAATACAGCATGAGGGGGTATATCAAGAGGCAAATACAGCATGACGTGAAGCTGAGTGCTGTATTTGCCTCAAGACAACCCCTGGGAGCTGTATTTTTCGTACACAAAAGCCTAGGTGGTGCTTTAAGCGCTTCATTGCACTTCCTGGTCGTTTTGCTTGGAGCAATTTCCTTGAGTACCTGACTTGCTTCAATTTTCGGTGATCAGATTATCAGTAAATTGTCATCTATTTGTAGTTGGAGAACGAACTGGTAGGATTGGTTTGGCTAGTTTATTTAGCACTAGACAGTGTCACGCACGTAATCAATCGTGCCATCTGTATGGGGTTATTGCTTCAATTTTCCATGTCAGACTATCAGTAAGTGTTCATGTAATCTATTTCTAGTCACAGAACCAACTGGTAGGATTAGTCTGACTAGTTTTAGCAGTTTACAAGGTAACGAATGTTATCAAATGTGCTGTCTAAGTGGGGTGGTGCAAACAAGATAAAAACAAGCAACTCCTACTGTGAAATCTTTTTCATAAAATCACATAATTACATTGTATGGTATCAAATGAAAAACTTGCTTACCTAATACTTTGCAGGTTGACATAGACATTGACAGCTCTCCTCCATGAGGATGTTGGATTATACGAATATAATCTCCAGTCTTGATGGATGCAGAAGCACATAGATTAATAGGGATAATGCTCTTGTCGTTTTTACGAAGTTTTTCCTCTAATTTTTCTCCATTGATTTTTACAATTGAAAAATCCAACTGTGTTTTACACAAAATACATGTGGTGTTTTAAAAATATAGTTACACTTATGTAAATAATAAACTTGTTATTAAAATGTGCAGTATAACTAATGTTAAACTTATTAATCGACTTACATACATGAGTTATGTATTACAGGTATATGTATTACAGTTATCAAGGCTCATGTCTTACTAGTAACTATTATATTAAGCAGTTTATGAACCAACATGCATTATAGTGTATCATGTGGCCACGTAAGTTGGTGCACCACAACATGGGTATATTAGCAGGAATAAAGAAACAAAATTTTTGTGCATGCATAAATCGATGGTCCTTCACCAAAGCATACCATTTTTACATTATAGCTGTCTGCCAGTTAGGGAAGATTACACAGCAAATATACTCCACTTTGCTCTAGCCATTCCTGAGATACACTGTACATATGGGTGACTAAAGTGATGATTTTTCTGTGTCTTTCTTTTATTAAGGGTTTTAAAGGGACCAAGATTTGCTTTCTTCTTTACACACATTTCTCACAAAATTAATTTTGCACAAACATGTAACTCGATTGTTATAAAATTGGTGCAGACACAGAACATGTATATAAGTGAATCCATGCAAGTGCCAAGTTTGCTTATGAATTTAATATTCATATCTATTTATGTAAAAAGGATGGATTGGTTTATCATGGGTACAGGATAATACAGGACAAAACAGCATAATATGGGAATAACTTGAAATTGTTGTGTACACAGACTAACCATCACAGAAATGCCTTTTGATAGTTCAAAACCAAATGAGTGAAAGCCATAAAGTTACACAACAAAACCAATACAAACAAGTGTAAAATTGTAGTGTTTAAATACTCTAATAGAACAGTTAGCATATGGTAAAAATTGTGCAAAAATGCAAAAAATGTTGGAAAATGCCGACCTTCACACCTAACACACCCAAATTCTTATTCACTGAGCTGGCTGTACACAACTTACAGTAATTTCTATGTAAGAAAGTTCTTACTTAATAACAAATTTAGATAATCAAATGGTACGATAGTACCATTTAAGTAGGGAACGCCTAGAAAATTTCCCTCACTGCCCAAAATTCTGCCCTTAAAAATCATGCTAGAGACATTTTTAGCAACGAAAATCACCTTTACGGAATAGTACTAGTCCATATAATATATATAACAGCATTAAACTGATATAACAAAAC
The DNA here is from genome assembly GCF_963678975.1 of Dysidea avara. Lineage (NCBI taxonomy): Eukaryota > Metazoa > Porifera > Demospongiae > Dictyoceratida > Dysideidae > Dysidea > Dysidea avara. The sequence goes on from NC_089273.1 coordinate 29,001,040, forward strand.
ACTTACAGGTGGCCGGGTATAGAATTTTTAAAAATCACCAAAACTTGAATTTTAGTCTCACTGCCTGCCTCACTGACCACAGTCGCAAGGCTAGAGGCCAAATGAAGCAGCGCATGGCCACCATTTTATGCCACAATAACAAACTTACCAGCACGATGTGCCTTTTGGGATTCCGACGAGTGTAGGCCCTCATGCCTTGTCTTTTCTTTTATCTTCAATCAGACTACTAGCCTTCTTCTTCATCCAACGAAACCATATCAAGGTGTTAATTTTCCGTATCAACATTTTCATTCAGCAACATAATTATATAGACACCACAGAATTATTTTAGAGCTGGATTTCAGAAACGCTTCAGTCCTGGCACTATACCATCTAGATATCTGCAAGTTCACGATTGGGATCTCGTTCGTGATAGGTTTGTGACCACGTTCATCAAGTAAAGATCTAGGTGAACTAATAGCAATAGAGCACCTCTTAACAATCTAGCTGTTTACTTAGCAGTAAAGAAGATGACCTCACCCCTTATTAGTCTAGGTAACTGCATACCTCTTGGCTGACTCGAGATATACTCTAATACAACAGTCACTCTAATACAACAGTCATGTATGATATTCTATTCAAACAGTCACTAGTTACATTGTAGTTAGCAGCAAAAAAACTAAACAAACTAGTACCTTAAAATTTGTTAATTTAAAAATAAAGAAGGGATCTATGCAACAAAAAATAGTGAAACAAGAGATGAATGATGGTATTACAGCATAGCTCAGTGGGAAAGTCCCTACTTTGGCACATTAGCTATAACAATTATTTTGCTCAATGCCAAAGTAGGGATTTCCCACTGAGCTATCCTGTAATACCATCGTTCATCTCTTGTTTCACTACTTTTTATTGCATAGATCCCTACATCTTTTTTAAATTAACATTTTTAAAAATACTAGTTGTATCTTACTTTCCACAAAATACAGTTGATTTACAAACACAACCAAATGTAATTTAAAGCCCATCAACTGTACTTTAAGAAATTTCAAAGATTTGTCAACTACACTAGTGATATTAATTAAAATTTAAAGCATCAGCAGTTTGCTGTCAACAACACCAGGACTATTGGCAATTACAGAACTCAGCTAAGTTGAGCTGAAGTTTATGGAAGATTGCACTTGTACTTGGATTAGTACTGATAATGCATGCAAGTGTAGTACAATCACTGTAACCCATATGTAGCTGCCATAATAGTGTGGTTTATATACTGGGCAACTAATAATTATTATTGTAACTATTACTTTACTACTGCACTCAGCACTTGGTTATAGACATTGGCTTCTCTTTGCGCTATACTAGGATCTTGAGCACAGCTGTTGTGCTTCATTTGCCATAAAGTTATACTGCAGCACTTGTGGCAATGCTTTGACATACAGGTGTGGTATTGTACTTACAGTATATACTCTACTTATAGTTACTTTGCTATAATTATACTTATATTAATGTAACTCTTGCTAATATGTACATATACTTCCGTATAATAATAAATACATACTTATTATAATTATTTCAGCTTTCAACATTATAGTTAGTAAAAATGATGTAGGGCTAAAACCATACAAACACCATAACAGATCACCTACTTTATGTGCTTTGATATTGAAATATAAAATATTATGCACATATTGATATCAACAAAAATATGTGCCTAGGGATAGGTGGTTTTACTATCATGATAAAATACCATGGAAAAATATCTCGATATTCTTTTTATATTAAGGTGCTCGACCATCAAACCACACTTTCCTGCACAAATGACGTCACTTGCAGCAGACATATACATGACATAATACGATTCATTGTACTACATGTATGCATGGAGATACAGAGATCAGATAGACTTAAATTTTGCTATATACAACAAAGTGTAGTGCATGGGGATGTGTTTTGTAGAGTCAAGTGCATGCTATAAATATAGAAGATCTATCTATTCCCATGCATGACTAAAAAGCTGCAGACTAGCAATAGAAGCTCATACTCAGCTTTGCATCACCTATAATATAATGCTACAATGTCTCCTATAGTAATATTCTTCTGCAATAAAAAGCCAGCACACCATATATCATTTGCATAAAGTTGCCTATTGCAATGACAAATCTGCTAATATTTTTACATTTGCATGAATGCTTTATTAGATTGTACTTGGCTGCTCTATTAGAGTACAGGTGACTGCTCTATTAGAGTATCTCGATTTTTAAAAAGGATTAATATACCCTCTGCAGATCCTTCTCTGGATCTACAATCTGGATCTTCCCTGGATCTGGATCCTTCTCTTTCCTGGAGCTACAGTGGCAGTGGTGTGACATCCTGCCATGCTTACAGTAGGCTAGTATGAGTATATGGATATTTTACTTTATGGTTTTTATGGAGAACACCATGGTAATTACAATAGCATGGAAATATCGTTTCCAAGAATTTTTGACAATACTGGTATCATTTCATCAGAATATCATTGTTTGATATTATAACTAAAATACTACCCACCCTATATATGACCCACTTAGTGAAAACCAAACTAATTTGCATAATTCTGTTTTTGAGATAGACAATGGAAGGTACAAAAATAATTAATTTTTATGCATGTAATAATTTGCTTCAGTAAACAATGAAACAATTACTCAAATTGATATAACTTTTGTACAATTATATAACTTTTGTACAATTGGATTTATCTCTTCATGGACAGTAAGCATATTTTGTTGCATTTCTGTACTATGCATAAAGCAAACATGGATGTGTTTGTTTACACAGCGGTATAATAATAGTGTTATCGTTGCCATTTCTATGCTTGAACAACCTTCTTGCTTGAAAGCATGAATAGATATGGGCCAAAAACTGTACCTTGATGAATTCCCCCATTCATGATGAACAAAATGAGACAAGTTACAACTCCATAAGCTGTTGCACTTGCAACTTATAATAGATTGAATGAGTGCTTGTAATTTTCCCTATATAATAGTTACTGAACAATCAATTGTTTTGTTCTTCCTGCTGTTTATCGCTATAACTCAACAGTATTCACCAGATAAGACTGAAACTTTAACAGCCCAATCGATTTCCCTCTAGACAACCAAAGAAGTCAGTTGGAGTAAAATGCAAAGCTAGTTTATGCAGCAGGTAACATAATTATTAATCATTTAGAAGTACTTCTGAATCAGCATTTTTGGTCTTAGTGGATAGGTAATTTTTTAACTTCTAAGTGGAAGGGTTATACTATAATTTACCTGTCTAATGTAGCCACATGCCTACTACAAAATAATGGGAAGTTTGGACTTGTTCACATTCCACTGTATTACATACATGTATACACAATATATAACAAACTAGTACACTTTGGAGTATACATACCTTGTACTGTACCTGAATAGTATTACTTACATCTAAATACATACACTACATACCTCTTTCTTTGGATTAGTCCAAAAAAATTGCCCTTCCTCTATTAACTCACTAAGGTATATAGGTTGGTGTGGTAAAAACTGGAACTCAATGCAACTGCCTTGTGCAGTATCTTCATCTCCAAATACATGATTGTTGGTCATGAGAACAAAAGTAAACTTTCCATTCAGCTTCATTCGACCAATAAATCCCGTACCAGTGCCTTGACTCCTGCAGTGCATATGAATAATTTTTTTTATGGTTATGCATACAAACAAGGATAGATCCAAAAAGGAGTGCACCAGGGTAGTAGTTACATAAATTATATGAGCAGGAGTCCAGAGTAATTTAACACATCTGTCTGCATGTGTGTACATGCGTGCATGTGTGTGTATGTGTGTGTGCGTGTGCGTGTGTGTGTGTGTGTGTGTATGTGTGTGTGTGTGTGTGTGTGTGTGTGTGTGTGTGTGTGTGTGTGTGTGTGTGTGTGTGTGTGTGTGTGTTACATACAGCATGAGTACTGGTGTGTTATATCTGACACATGTATACCAATGTGATATACTTCCACATGTGTGTATGGCAATGCATTATTCCAGCAAAAAGTACACTTCTCCTTAAAGCATTAGTGCCAATGTTGCCCTCCTTTTGCAACCAAGTTATGCTACAAAATATTGTTTTGTTTGAGTCACAGTGTGGTGGTTGGTAGCTTAAGGCTTCACGAGGGATGACATAACATGCGCATGTCTACATGAAGAACACTGAAGCATAATATGTAATGACATGGTTTCACATATTGTGTATAACTGTGTATATTGGTAATTGTGCATGTATTATAATTTGTACTGGCTGCAATCATGGTGCAGGTGGAATGCACACAATATGCATGTTATTAAAATAAGCATGCTGTAAATTTTAGTATCACATTGTAGCGTGTAGAGAAGCTTTTATGTACAAATATTAAAATTGCAGTAGTAAAAATTATTATTGTTTCTGGATACTCTTCAAAAGCCCGAGTTGTAGGGATAAGTGATAATTAGTACTGAATTCGCTTTATTTTCATGCAAAAATTTGTGATAAAAATTTTTGTGTAAAAATAATTTCATATGATTTTACGTGAATGACTGCTCTATTAGAGTAGTTCGATCTTGTATAAAAATTTTCGTGCAAGAAATTTTCGTACAAATTTTGTATACAAAAATTATTTCACAACAAAAAAAAGCAAATTACAATAGTTTACAGGTAAGCATCTTAAATTAATTGTCATACGTATACTGTATGTAGAATGGTACAAAAAAGGACAGTCACTGCTCAGTATACATAACATCATGCATTTTCCCCACCATAGCCACTGTAGACATACATAGTTCCCTGGTAAACATGGAGAATTTTCTACGTTGCGTGTGATGACTGTTCTATTAGAGTATCTCAATCTTGTATGAAATCTTTCATTTGGTTTAAGGATGGGGAGGGGCAGCACCCCTGTGCCTCTCCCTCTCTTTCAGTTCACTATTAAGTTGCTTTGATTAAACAGTACACTTAATATTGTGAATGGCTCTAGTATGTGTTGTAGGACAACAAGAGGTCCCTGCATGTTTACTCCATGCACTTCCTGCCTGTGCACCCCCTGATCAACCCCTGTACAAGCTCATAAATAATTACCCTCTAATCAAACAGACTGCACCCTTGATTTCTGTCATCGTTGTATCACTCACTACACCACTTCCATTATCTGGATTGATTATTTTTTCAGTACCTTCATCATCATCATCATTTTGATTAGAAGTAGCTCCTGTATTACATTAAAATATATACATACTGTATATAAACACAGTATCGTACACTGTATATTAGGAATCATGGAGGATTGGCCTATAGTTAATGTGTCAAAGTAGGAACTTTCCCACTGAGCTTGCTGTAATACCATCGTTCATCTCTTGTTTCATTATTTTTCATTGCATAGATCCCTACTTCATTTTTAAATTAACAATTTTTAAATACTAGTTTGTTTAGTTTTTTGTTGTAGCTCAACTATACTTGTGACTGTTTTATTAGAATATCATAAATGCATGACTGTTGTATTAGAGTGACTGCTGTATTAGAGTATCCCGAGTCAGACAATGGATGTGCAGCTAGCTACACCAATAAGGTCTCAGCAAATAGCTAGATTGTGAAGAGGCGTGGTCTTTGTACTCTATCACGAGTAGTCAACCTAGATGGGTGTGGTTGTAAACCTATTGCAAACTAGTCTGGCAACGCCCACTCTTTTGCATGGCACCACCAGACAAATCACGCACGAGATCCCAATCGCGAAGTTGCAGATATCTAGCTAGTATACCTCTTATAGAAATGCCAGGATTGAAGTGCTTCAAAAATCCAGCTCTGAAATAGTTAAGTGGTGTCTATACACATGTATGCTACTGAAAGAAAGTGTTGATACGGAAAATTAATGCCTCGATATGGTTTCATTGGATAAAGAAGAAGACAAGCAGCCTGATTGGAGATAAAGAAAGACAAGGCGCAGAGGGCCTACACTCATTGGAACCCCAAAAGGCATATCCCACTGGTGAGTTTGTTATTGTGGCATAAAATGGTGGCCATCCGCTGCTTTGTTTAGTCTCTAGCCTTGCGACCATGGTCTGATAGACAGTCAGGCAATAAGACTAAAATTTGAGTTATGGCGATTTAAAAAAAAAATTCTATATCTGGCCATCTGTAAGCATCTTGTTATATTTTATGTATCATATGAACTAGTGCTATTCCATAAAAGTGATTTTCATTGCGTAAGATGTCTCTAGGGTGATTTTCAAAGGCAGAAGTTTGGGTGGCACATGAAATTTTCGGGCTGATCCCTACTCAAAATGTACTACTGTACCATTTGATATTAGAGATCATGGAGGATTGGAATTTTCTGGCCAAAAAGTATCACCCAAAAACCAGATTCACAATACCATCCTGGTGTCTTGGTAGCATGGTTACTATAATCAAGTCCAAAAGTGCTTTCAATACAACCCTAATGCTTCCAATAGATAGTATGAAAATTAAAAAATATATATTCAATGAAATTTTTTACTAACTAACTAACTGTCTGATGCCGCCAGGCAAGTGTAACTTGATAATGGTTAAGGCTATGGGCTCGATTTTTTCACTGCCGTATTCAACATCACTTTATCCCGAGACATGCCTTTTGGCATACAGCAGTAAGTACATACAATGCACGCATCATGGACTTACTTTTGTCCTCCTTTGTGTCCCACTTCTTTTTGCTGGCAACCCAAGGTGTCGATTTGTGGTGGCATGATGGCTTCTCTATGTTTGTAAACAGGAATCATCAGTATTTTCTGTGGTGACTGAATTGATTGCAGAGGCGCTTCTCCTACTGTTCCTTGTTTGTAATGCTGTGAAAAGGACTGAAAGCAAAGTGTAATGGCTACTTCCTAGGCCTCTTCAGTAATTGATAGTTGGGGTTCGCTGATCATCCATACTTTTCATGGTGACTGGAGCGCTTCTCCTACTGTTCTTCACTAGTAGCACTGTGTAATGGGCTGAACATAGCTAAAAGTAAAGCATAATGGCCACTTTACTTTTGAGTCAGTAATTGATAGCTGGAGCATGTGTTCAGACGAAAGCATTAACTCTGGCATCATCCTTTCTTTTATGCGGTATGTGCCGGTTCACTGGTCATAGTAATGTTATTACAAACAAGCATAAAGAAAAATTAAGAATTGTAAGTTTGATTTACAGATCACCGAAAAAAGTAGAGAAACAAGGAAGGTCACCTACACCTGCAGATATTATACCAGTGGACATTAATTTTTATTCCTAATTCATCCATGGGTATAGACTGAAGTAAGGATTAAATGTTTACCAGTATATATTATTCTGCAGGTGTAGGCAATCTCTCTTGTTTCTCTACTTTTTCTGTGATCCCTAATCGAACTTAAAATCCCTATTTTTTCTTGTAAATCGTAAATCACTATTATATGCATGGATACAATGCACAAAATGCTAAATGACGAAAAGCGGTGGCCTAGCCACATATGTGATCAGGCTAGGTAGGGCATGCAGGCACAAGCTGCATGACATCACACAACAGGTCATATCACAATATTGGAATAGATTCTGTAACTTGTACTATAATACCAGTCCAATGTTTAATAGAAGATAAAAACTGCATGATGGCACAAAAGGTCATATATAAGTCAAGAAAGTTTGAAAAAGGAGGCAGTTTTATATGCCCTCATGCTTTATTTGTGCAGGCCTGGTCGCATATTTAGAATATTCAGAATACACACATCCACTAGTTTTACTCTCAGTGTTTTTGGTACAATATCATTGTGGTTGTTATGAATGATGAAATGGTCCTGCTACTAAGTGATGAGTTGGTTATCACAGGTTGATAAATAATGAGCATCAGTAACAGAGCCACTCTGTCTAGCTGTAGTTAAAACCCAACATGGTACTTTGATACTTCTATGCACTGGGATTTAATTAACAGTGTTGTACCAGGAGTCCATAAGTGTCTTGTGGTACTTATGGATTCCTTGTTAAGAAAAATCTAATTTGCTACATGTGACCTGATTCTGGAAAACCAGTCTTAATGTGTCGTTTGACAATTCAAATATTTATGACCACAGTAAGGCAATTCAAGGCTTTCAAATTTACAATAATCAGAATTACAACAAATTCTGTGAAATATTCTAACAGGTGCATAATGTCCTTAATGGTGAAAAAACTGGAGGAACAGGAACAGATACTATATACATGAACAGTGTACAGAAAAAGGCCATACGATAAAAGAATATTCATACCAGCTAAAGCAGCAGTGCCATGTGGTTTTACTGATGATGATGTTGGCTTCGACTTGGTGCTTTCATCTATAAACATTAACAAATGAACTAGAGCAGAATCAATTACATGCATGAGCACAAACTACTGTATACACATATGTGTTCACTTTAAATGTCAATGGTATAGTTATTATTTATTCTGAAAGTGAAACAGATCACATCAAGCACAGCAAAGGAAAAATTAGAATTGCTTCAACTAAACTATATTGAGTGATTATGGCAAACTTTCCTTCCTTTTGATATAATATGAAGAGATATTTGAAGTACACAATATAAATATACTGTACATGAGAATGGCAACCTAGCAATGATAATTATCAATCTCCTAGATTTCTTGCTAGTTGTGATGTGTGAAAAATTGAAGCATGATTGAATTGTCACTATGGCCACAAAGCTACATGAATACGTTATCAAATTTCAGGTCTGTTTTTGCTGGCTGCATATCCCAAACCCAGTGGAATGCCATATGAATCATCTGGCGCCTTGATTGATAAACCTGGGGATGGTTGTATCTACAGTAGTTGTACAGCTCCTTGGTATTGAATAAGGACATTTACTGTAAATTTCCTTTAATTTTAGCTCCTACACCTGTATTGGAGCTCACCTGATACAGTCAACCTTGAGCTAAATCTATTAAACACTTACTGTACTTGTTGGTTGTCTGTATAGCGGATGCCCTGTTTAATGAATTTGTGTAAATTGTGCAAAATTTTGTTTCTTTGGCAGGTTTTTGGGATGGCATTTTTGGCAAAATGGAAAGCACATTTACTCTGTAATCATAAACACACAATTTATGACACAAACCTTCAAAAATAATGCTCTGTAGCTTGGTATGGGTGTGAAAGGAGTAGCATACTGGGTTTTTGTTAAATACATTCAAATCATCACACCTTGCCTTCTTTTTTGTTTCTACTGTACGCACAGTAAGAGCCAATTTTTCCTAAAAACTTGCTGTTGGCTTTGAAAAAACAATCCTTTACTGCTAGGAAGTGTTGTTTTTGTCCAAGGAGACATTGGAGGGATATGGTGGTGCGAAACCACCTTAGAATCAGTGCATTTAATAGTTTTCAATTCGCGCATGAGAAGGGGTATACTGTACACAAATTTCATATTGGCTACCTAAAGACATGCTAAATTATTAAATTTTTCAAGTTTCATTAATGTAATCACTTTTTATAGCACATTATAAAAAAAAGTGCACATTATAAAAATGGTCTATGACAGAGTTGAAATATACTTACTTGGTGGAGGCTTGGTTGGTGATGTGCTTTTTGGCTTTGCATCTATATACAAAACAAAGCAAACATATATAGATTATAGTGCTTTTACATATATCTGCATATGGAAGTACATGCTCTGTGTTTGCACTTAAAATTCAAGCATCATAAATTTGATTAATACTATAATATTATGGCAAGTACATGTGTATTATAGTTCTAATGTAGAATTTCAGATTCTGTTGTAAATATTTGTGATTATCTAATATATTAGCCAAACGGATTAATGAGATACAGTATTCTAAAAATAACTACCAGATAAACACAAAGTTGAAGTATCAATATAAATGGTACAATACACTGAAAAACTGACATTTTAACTGTTATTAGCTACATATAGATGCTGGTGTAATATTGGGAATGATAGCCATTAATAGGCACCTCATGAGCTTTTATAGGTTTTTGTTATTGAATTCGTCACCTTTGCAATTGACCTCATCCCATTTGCAATTAAATTTGTCACTTTTGCAGTAGAATTCATCTCTTTTGCAATAGACTCTATGCCTTCTCCGGGGAAACCATGAGAACTCAACATCCACCAATTTGAATGGGGCCACGGTATTAATAATTCATTTACCATTTGAATAACACATGCAGTTGATGGAATTCCGGCTGACAGAAATGGACATACCTGGTGTATCATTGGGGAAGCAACCACCCAAGGCTTAAAGATAGCAGAGCTAAATTAAAGTTTTGGCTATGTTGCCGCAGAGCCAGTTGGCTGGTGAAGCTAAATACTAAGACTGATTACATGTAATGGTTTGTCTTCATAATAATTGTGGAATAATAGGAGAATTTTCAGATATATGTTATAATAGTTATATGACAGCAGAATAGAATATCTTAGTTACTGACATGAGCCCAAGGCAAAGTTAAGGACGAGTGATATAATCTATGGCTGCTGTGATATAACTGGCTTATATTCAAGCAAAAGACTGTTGTCACTTTGATTTATATGGCTTCATATTCAGCTTACATGAACATGCTATGCTGACACTGCATTTTGATTGCTGACATTGTACAATTGGTGATTAACACCTTAATGGACAATATGGTAGTTACCACCTTACTGGACAATATGGTAGCTATATATTTCCTGGGCAATAACTACCATATTGTCCATGTAAATTCTTTGAAGTATGGCTTCACTGGGATATAAGTACTAAAAATAAACAAACCTTAGTTTATTTGCAACATAATTTAAATTTTCTTAGAGACATCTCTTAAAAATGCTAGCATAAAAACAGAATTTGCATAACCTAATAAAGGAGTCACAAGAATGGAATGTAACTGTTCTATTAGAGTACAGTATATCTTTTAGCTACAATTAATACTTGCTAGCAATCGCCTTTATAGTTGCAGAAGAAAACAGATGTAATTATAGCAGCATTT
>NC_089273.1:29335902-29424668 GCF_963678975.1 Dysidea avara
CCTGTAGAAAGATCAGTTAGAAGAAGTTACCTTGTAGATAGTTCAGCTACAAACAGATCTCCCTGTAGAGAGATCAGCTAGAAGAAATTACCATGTTGAGAGGTCAGCTACAAAGAAACCATTCTGTAAAGAGCTCAGCTGCAAACAAATCACCTGTACAGAATTCAGCTACAAACAAAATCACCCTGTAGAGAGATCAGCTAGAAGAAGTTACCTTGTAGAGAGTTCAGCTACAAAGAAACCACCATGTAGAGAGTTCAGCTGCAAAGAAATCACCCTGTATAAAATTCTGCCACAAAGAAATTGCCCTGTAGAAAGATCAGTGTAGAAGAAGTTACCTTGTAGATAGTTCAGCTACAAACAGATCTCCCTGTAGAGAGATCAGCTAGAAGAAATTACCTTGTTGAGAGGCCAGCTACAAAGAAACCATTCTGTAAAGAGCTCAGCTGCAAACAAATCACCTGTACAGAATTCAGCTACAAACAAAATCACCCTGTAGAGAGATCAGCTAGAAGAAGTTACCTTGTAGAGAGTTCAGCTACAAAGAAACCACCATGTAGAGAGTTCAGCTGCAAAGAAATCACCCTGTATAAAATTCTGCCACAAAGAAATTGCCCTGTAGAAAGATCAGTTAGAAGAAGTTACCTTGTAGAGAGTTCAGCTACAAAGAAACAAATCACCTGTACAGAATTCAGCTACGAACAAATCACCCTGTAGAGAGATCAGCTAGAAGAAATTACTTTGTAGAGAGTTCAGCTGCAAAGAAATCACCCTGTAGAAAATGCAGCCACAAACAAATTACCCTGTAGAAAGATCAGTTAGAAGAAGTTACCTTTTAGAGAGTTCAGCTACAAAGAAACCACCCTGTAGAGAGATCAGCTAGAAGAAGTTACCTTGTAGATAGTTCAGCTACAAACAAATCACCCTGTAGTGAGATCAGCTAGAAGAAGTTATATACCTTGTAGAGAGTTCAGCTACAAAGAAACCACCATGTAGAGAGTTCAGCTGCAAAGAAATCACCCTGTATAAAATTCTGCCACAAACAAATTGCCCTGTAGAAAGATCAGTTAGAAGAAGTTACCTTTTAGAGAGTTCAGCTACAAAGAAACCATTCTGTAAAGAACTCAGCTGCAAACAAATCACCCGTAGAGAGATCAGCTAGAAGAAGTTACCTTGTAGATAGTTCAGCTACAAACAAATCACCCTGTAGAGAGATCAGCTAGAAGAAGTTACCTTGTAGATAGTTCAACTACAAACAAATCTCCCTGTAGAGAGATCAGCTAGAAGAAATTACCTTGTAGAGAGTTCAGCTACAAAGAAACCATCATGTAGAGAGTTCAGCTGCAAAGAAATCACCACTGCCCAAATTTCAAGGCAATAGCTCTTTCCAATCTGAAGTTATCAATTGTCAAAGTTGGCAAATTGGATGTGTGTGGAAGGCCCCTTTTCGCAAATCCAGTCACATATGTATTATATATATAATTTGTACATTTACTGATAAAATATTTAAAGTACATCTACTTCATCTTTTCTTCTTCCTGTAGTAAAGAAATAAAACATAGGTTAAAAAAGTCCCAAAGCTGGCCATAGGCCGGCTTTGGGGTATACAAATACAAAAAGAAATGAAATCTAATCCAAAACAGCCAAGCTGTAAAAAAAGTGTGCGGCCCTCAGAAAGGCTATGGTGAAAAAAGATGTGAAATCCAAGGTGGCGGCCAAGAAATGGCTGTGATGGTAGGTTAATGGTAATAACGACAATTCAGGTGAATTTTTGTGCCGCTTCACAAAATTTACCTGAATTGTCATTATTAAAATTTTTACCATTAACCTACCATCACAGCCATTTCTTGGCCGCCACCTTGGATTTCACATCTTTTTTCACCATAGCCTTTCTGAGGGCCGCACACTTTTTTTACAGCTTGGCTGTTTTGGATTAGATATATATATATATATATATATATATATATATATAAAACACTTATGAGGGATATGACTAAAATATATGCATGACCACCCAAGGTAAGCAGCGCTCGAGGGAGAGCGTATTAATTTAGTCATATTTCGAGTAATTGGTACTAGTAATAGCATGGGTAGCAGTGAAATTTGGGATAAATATCACGAGTGTTGTATTGGAAATGGGGATAAATTTCACGAGGCGAAGCCGAGTGAAATTTACCATTTCCAATACAACAAGAGTGGTATTTATCCCAAATTTCACTGCTACTCATGCTATTCCCAGTTAATACCATACTCGCTGCATATGCTGCATTAGCTTTGCTATGTACGCAATTTGTCACTATGTACTAAACACGCGTCGACACTAATTGGCGCTACATTGTTAACATAAATCCTAGCCAATGAAATTGCAATTACAACCTTTTCACTGCTGTCAGTGAAATACGGGATAAATTTCACTGCTACTATTGAGACTTTTGTACGGGCAGTGAAACAGGTATGGTATTATATTATATATAGTATTTCTACACCCCAGGAGATGAAACAATTGGCAATTGATAGTGAAACAACACCCGTTAAAGATCAAAATTAGAATAAATCCATGATGAATCAAACATTTTTAATTGGTGCCACATCCACCTACATAGTCGTGATTGCTGAGTTATCCACTAAAGAGACAAGGGTTCATTGAAAATCATTTTATTTACTTACAATACAATAAATTATTGCTGCACAGATTCTTTGTGCATGTGCATTGGAAGTATCTACCTTTATACAACACAGCAAATTGTAATATGATGCTTGCAGGAGCTAAATTTCATCTTTACATTAATACAGGATCACTGATAGCTAACATCTACAGAGCCATGAAACACTGCATGCACACACTTGCACTTTACATATGTATAACTGGGCCTAGTTTCCAGCTGTTTTTACCTACTGTAAACATAAAGTGACATGTGACAAAACATGGAGATTTGCTAAAGTTTTTCTTTGTTAAATAGTTCCTAGATTTTTGCTTCAGCTAGTCAAGAAAAGGCATCATGTACTGTTAACTAGCTTTGCATGTCAGACCCAATAGTTGTGGTATGTACAGTACTTACATATTTAGAATTTCAACCAGACCAACAAATAAAAAAGATGGAATGAAACATTTGGAATTACAAATTGCCGATTGATTCTTACATGCCAATTTCTACCTTTTCCTAAGATATTATACTTTGCCAACAATTATCAACTGATTTCCAACTGCCAATTCGCTATAATATTACATGACTGGGCCTGTGAAAATAGGGATATGTAGAAACATGAACTTCCATACTTTTATCATTCATACCTTTATTCAGTTACACTATGGTCATGCAATTTTCAGCACTTATTAAACATTTAAGGCACTTACTTTGTAATTCAAGCTGCAGAATAAAAATGTTCTATTCCAGTACTGGTGTACATATGTGATGGGGTGTAGATTGTGCCAACATGTCCTACCATATTTTCACAATCCCGTTCCCAATGTGAATGTGGCCAAAGTTATTTTGCTGTTGTGACTTGCTCTAAACTTAAAACAATCACAATACATACCTTTATTGTACTACAGTATATAAGTGACACATCCCAAGGGTGGGGGTACTTGGGGTGCTGAAGCACCCTCCTCCAAAATTTTACTATGTGCAAGCTAGCAAGCTTGTAAAGTTGCAGTACAGATGCAGTTGTATCTTATATGTATGCATGGAAAATGTAAAGATGGAAAGAGAATGGGGAATGGCTAATCTTTTCTTAGAATTACTAAGAGGGGTTCAAATTATACTTTAGGTATAAGACTTGACCTAATCATTGCTAAAAATCGAAATACTGTAATAGAGCAGTCAACTACTCTAATGAGCCATGTACTGAAATAATTTATAATTTAATAACTATAGCTATATATACTTATAACTGTGTTCTGCTTGAGCTATGGAATCAAGGACATGTTTTTATCACACTGATATGAAGTTGTACAGTATGGTTACATTTTGACTTCCATGTGACCTTGGAAGTGTGAACTCAGCAAATCACAATAGTGGTAGAAAGATGCATTTTTGCTGCACATGTGCTGATGGCATACAATGAAGTCTGAAAAACAACGCATCTGTGTTGCATCTAACTAACAGAATAATATCAAAATAATTGTGCAAAATGTATTGAGATGTATAAATTGAGAAAATATAAATTTAGCAAATGTACCTGACATATGAACACTATATGGTTTGATTTCTTAAGAAGTGCTTATGTAATGTGATGTGAATCCCCAAACAACAATGCAACTTGTATGTATATATTCACACTCGACACCATCATAGGATTGCTAACATTAACTCTTTCATCTTTCATGCTGATGCTGCCAAGTTCCAACACCTTGCATACCTCTGCATTGCATTTGCAGGTGTTGTTTCTTGAATATTTCATCTTGAGGTAAAATCTAAAGCTCGGTGTGGAGGGAGTGCTGCTATTATGCTGTCAGTGACTGTATATCTACTTTTTTGAAACAAGTGAAATTTAATCACACAGCATCACACAATAGGGTAGTGTTGTGTAGTAGCAGGAGCTTATCAGTGCCAAGGACATGCATGAACAAGTACCAAAGGCACAAAGGAGCATAAATTATCCAATTAGCTTAAGCCTCATGTCCATATGGAGATTATCCTATATTCACCGCTGTTTGCGGCTTGTTCCACGATCACCTTCAAGATGCTTAAATGGGGATTGGGGTGCAACATGTCCAGAATAATAGGTTTTGTAGCTAATTAAAGCAGGTAAGGTGTATGATAAAGTTTCTTGACTAGTTAAAGCAAAAATATATAAACTTTTAACAACACAAAAAAAACTTAAGTGAATCTCCATGTTTTGTGATATATCACTTCACATTCACATTAGCCAACAACAGCTGAAAAATATGCTTTGGTCGAAAAAGCTTTGGTGAAATAAGAATGACAATTCACTAGCTTTGTAAATGGTTTATGTCACAGAAATTTTCTATTAGTGAGTCATCTGAGTAGGTTTAAGTTTCAAGATAGCACATTTTAATTTTATGTATGCACATAGCTACGTATTCATCATCATTATATTCATCAGAACCGAATACCACTTGAACACCACCTGAACCATGGGCGGAGGAAGTAGTTGATTAGTCTGGCGTAGCCGACCCGCGCGCGTAACGCGAGGGTCTGGTGACAGCCGCATTCAGTACCTGTGCCAGCCTTACGGAAAACTGGTGCGTCCAATCAGATCGCTTAGTGACCAATTAACAACATTCTATGACGTTATTCCGATTTAGCCACTGATTATGGCGAGCTTCTTATGTCTTTTCTACAACCAGCACAAATGTAAGGGTTTGTAGAGAAAAAAGACGTCATTCAAGTACAAGTACAGTAGCTGTCGCGCTCTGTTACCGGAAATTGTCCAAGTGGTTCGCGCGTATTTTCAAATTTAATTGCATTCCATCTGCACAGGTACTAAATGCGGCTGTCTGTCATCAGACCCTCGCGCTACGCGCGCGGGTCGGCTACGCCAGACTAGTAGTTGATATGAGGGGGGCTGGGCTGACCCAGACTAAGTCTCTGGTTTGGTATGGTGAGACCAAAAAAAAAGAAAAGAAAAAGAAAAGGTCGCAACCAGCTGACAATAACTGCCCACCTCACCAGCTACGCATTCATAGCTGATAAACTACATAAAAATCATTACATAGCTCGCTACACACTGCTCTAATACTGTGACTGCTTTATTAGAGTGACTGCTCTGTTAGAGTATTTCGAGCGGTTTTCAGCCCCATTCCAAGAAGGATAGCTTCAATGTGGTATCATTCTGAGGGGGGGGGGGGGGCTTAGAGGGGGGCCTAGCCCCCCTCAGCAGACCGAGAGGGCCCCTAGCCCCCCCCCCCCTCTCCTTTCGGCCGCCTATGAGTCCTGAACACAGATGGGTAACTAGTCCTGTAGCTATTTAAACACTGAACACCTCAGGGACCGAATGGTATTTACCTTAATGAAAACTCCATGACTTTGAAGGTGCAACATGCAATATTAATAAAATTAAGTACTAGGTAATACACAAATCAGCCAAATAATTATAATATTATTAAGAATTCACTTGGAACAATAATGTTTAGCTACTGTTCTATACAAGCCAAAGGTGTGACTGTCCAATCAGAAAAGGAAAGATATGGTAATAAGGTATAAATTTTTATCAGCATAATGGGTTGAATGTTTGCACACTGTGTAGCATAGCACAACAAGTAAAATTAAAGCAAAGCAAACATTCCAGTGCTTAGTACAAACAAAGATCTTTTAAGTTTAAATAGAACAACCTCAACATTGTGGCATTGACTATGTATACAGTAGTCAATGCCACAAACAGAGCACCTTGTCGAGAGTTCAGCCACAAAAAGTTACCCTCTAAAAATTTCAGCTTCGAACTATTCACCCTGCAGAGAGATCAGCTACTATCAAGATAGCTCAGCCATAAACAAGTCACCCTGTAAACTGTTCATTTACAATCAAGTCACCCTGTAGAGAATTCAACAACAAAACATCACCACAGAAATTTCATTTACAATCAAGTCACCCTGTACATGTAACCCTGTAGAAAGATTGGATACAATCAAGTCACCATGTAGAGAGTTTATCTACAAACAAGTCACCATGTACAGTGTTCAGCCATGTAAAAGTCACCCTGTAGCATAACAAGTTTCAGCTGCATAACAAGTCACTCTAATAGCTATGCAATAAGCATTTTATTCTGTTGCAAATTTATAATTGACACATACCGTAATTTGCTTTTTTTTGTATTTTTGTATGCAAGTACATGGACAAAAATTTCTTGCACAAATTTTTTGCATAAGATCGAACAACTCTAATAGAGCAGTCATTTGCATAAATCATCCAAAATATATTTACACAATGTTTATTATCACAAAAAATTTTTGCACGAAAATAAAGCAAATTACAGTAGATTCAAAGTAATAGTAGTCTTTTTCTTCTGCTTGAATCCTGGGGTTGGAGGGATTTTTTCTTTTAATACTTTGGCCCCTTTTCTGTAACACCTTATTAGCTATACGTCATATAAGTCTCATTTAAGTCTGAGTTTTTGTATTTAGGTTAGGTAATCCTAAGGCTGTAGCACAAGTTGCTGTCAGACCTTCAGTGCTGGTCACTGTATTGTGTTAATAATAATAATAGTTACTTGATAATTCCTGTCGTAAAAAAAAGTTAAAAGGAAGCCTCAAAGCCAGACATACTGTAGGATGGCTTTTGGGCTAGTGATTACCAAAAAAAGTCATATCTATACCAAAACAGCCTAGCTGTGAAGGAAGGGTGCGTGCTTCCCTCTGAAAAGGCCAGGGCAAAAATATATTTGTGAAATTAAAAGTGGCAGCAAAGAAAATATGGCTGCATATATGCCAATTATCTTTAATGATGACGAATTTTTTGGAGGGCTGGATCTTTTTTCGCATTTTGTTACAACCATTACAGTTTAGTTAGTGTATATAATTAAGTGCATAATAATACAACATGTCTGTACATTTGCAACAATACTAACTTACCCAATTACAAACTTATAGCTGCAGTATGGATACTAATCATACCACAGTATGCATAATTCGTAATGGAACAATAAAATGATCCAAATTACACATTAGAAGTTTAAATGCATAAGTGAAAGGTTTTAAAGAATTCTGGTGATCATAATTTGTCAGGGGTAGTGAGTATGCATATGAAATTTATGCAAGAAATGCATCAATTTATTACCTTTCAGAACACCTCCAGTAGTGATATATAGCTGCTCTGTAAAGTTTCCAAGATAGAAAATCTGGGCAATTGGATGAGCAAAGTAGTATCACAAGTGCTCACAAAGGGGTGGAGACATTATTGAAGTCCAGACACAAGCTTACAGAGCTGTGCTGGCTACTTAGCAGCTGGTATGCAATAAAATCAACACAGAAAATGTTTGGCCAACTATATCAGACCATCCACCAGTACAGCACTGATTCTTGTCTAGACAATGACAGAAATCACATACCGTTTTGAGCTTGCCACACCACCCAGAAAAGATGACTTAAAAGTACTAGATTTTAGTAATGCTGAGGGTCAAAATTAATCATAGCTATCCACTGGTAGTGTTAGTTTCATTTATCCTGATGTGTAATTTAGATTGGTTTTGTAAAAGCTGATCACATTATAGTGAATCAATGTGTAGCTATGGTTTCATTTTTACACAGCAAGGATAGAGAAAATATCAGATGTACTCAGACAGTTCAGTCCATGACTATTGAAGAGCCTACCAATGGAAGATCCTATCTTTATAACTAGCTTATGGGCAGCTGGTCTCTTGCCCGGGGATATGAAGGCTGAAATCAAATCTCTAGCACTTTCCATATCTGCTAAAAAGGCAGATTATTTTATAGATCATGTGATATTGCCAGGTGCGTCAGTTGACCATGCAAACCTTACAAAGCTATTACAAGTGATGGAAAACAGTGACTCTAACCCAATGAAACAACTAGCCAGTGACATTACACATGCTATAAGCTTCCCTATTTAAGATTTACTTATAATATTCTTTACTATATAGTATATTTTTGTAATGCTGTTTAATAGATTGGCTTCTTGGCTACAATTATGTAGCCAAGATTTAAATACACAATATAGTGAAGGCAATTTGGTGTAATATGTTTATTATTATTTGGTCATTTGCTTATTCATTAATAGAATTTTGATGCTTACGTACACTGTACCTACACAATTAACTCTTATTCAGATTGTTATATGCATCAAGACACACGGTAGTGTGTCGTGCGGCCCAGGAAGCCGGCGCACCACACCCGTGAGTATATTGACAGGAAGAACGAAAACGTCATTTTCACACCTTTGTATCTCGGTGATTACTTATCTGATTGGAACCAAATTTGCTACACAGTTGCCCGCCAGCCAAGGGAGTCTACATTCCAAATTTGAAGGAAATCGCTCAAGCCATTTCCGAGATACGAGCTGCCAAAGTTTCGTGTTTTTTTTTCTTCGTTTTTTTTCTTCTTCTTCGTCTTTTCGCACACTTGCAAAAATTGCTATAACAAGCAAACGCGTACTCCGATCGCCTTGAAATTTGGCACACAGAAAGGGAGTCCTACGGCGAATCATAGCATCAAATTTGGTACAAATCCGATGAATGATTCAGGAGTTATGACAGATTATTCGCGTAAAACAAGATCGATTTGTTGTCACGCCTACAGGGTAAACCGCTTCATGGAATGAGTTGAAAATTGCTATGTAGATGGAGTAACCATCGTAGGAGTGCCTTTTGGTGGTTTGAAAGGAATCGAGATAAAGACCACGGAGATATGACACAAAACCCAACCTGTGTCACAATTACGCGATCGATTTTTATGAATAAAAAAGTATTAGTTTTCACGCCTACTAGGCAAACCGCTCAGAGCAATGAGCTGAAAATCGGTGTATAGCTGGAATAATCTTCATAGAAAGTCCTTGCAGTAGTACAGAAGAATCGGATTACAAACCACTGAGTTATGATTCGAAAGCCAACTCCGTGTAGCAAATGCGAGATCGAGATACTCTAATAGAACAGTCACCCTAATAGAGCATTCGGCTAATTTATTTACTCCATTATAGAATTTTATTACATCACAAGTTATTCTGTAGGGAGTTCAGCTGCAAACAGTTAATCTTATAGACAGTTCAGCAAGAAGACAGTCACCATGTGGAGAGTTAAGCAAATATACCACTATAGAGATTCAGAACATTACAAGTCACACTGAAGAAAGTTCAGCTATAAACAAGTCATGCACTGTGTAGAGAATTCAGCTACAATTAAGTCACTCTCTAGAGAATTCAGTTACACAGAATTCAGCTACACACAAGTCACTGTGGAGAGAGTTCAGCTACAAACAAATTACCCTTTAAAGTGATCAGCTACAAACAAAACACTTTGCAGGGTGTTCAGCTGCAACAAATCAACCTTTAGAGCGATCAGCAATGAACAAATCAACACAAATCTACCTGTAGAGAGATAAGCTAGAAACAAATCAACCTGTAGAGAGTTCAGCTACAAAAAATTACCCTGTAGAGACATCAGCTAGAAACTAGACACAATGTAAGGAGTTCAGCTACAAGCAATCACCCTGTAGAGAGTTCAGCTAAAACAAATCAACCTGCAGAGAGATCAGCTACAAACAAATCACCTTATAGAGAGTTCAGCTACAAACAGATTACCTTTAGAGAGATCGGCTACAAACAAATCAACCTGCAGAGAGATCAGCTACACACAAATCAACTTGTAGAGAGATCAGCTACAAACAAATCGCCCTGTAGAGAGATCAGCTAGAAACTACACACAATGTAAGGAGTTCATCTACAAATAAATCACCCTGTAGAGAGTTCAGCTAAAACAAATCAACCTGCAGAGAGATCAGCTACAAACAAATCACATTTTAGACGTTCAGCTACAAACAAATTACCTTGTAGAGAGATCGGCTACAAACAAATCAACCTGCAGAGAGATCAGCTACACACAATTCAACTTGTAGAGAGATCAGCTACAAACAAATCACCCTGTAGAGAGATCAGCTAGAAACTAGACACAATGTAAGGAGTTCAGCTACAAGCAAATCACCGTGTAGAGAGTTCAGCTACTAACAAACCAACCTGTAGAGCAATCAGCTAGAAACAAATCACCCTGAAGAGAGGTCAGCTACAAAAAATCACCCTGTAGAGATATCAGCTAGAAACAAATCACCCTGAAGAGAGGTCAGCTACAAAAAATCACCTTGTAGAGAGATCAACTACAAACAAAACATTTTGCAGAGAGTTCAGCTAAAAACAAATCAACCTTTAGAGCGATCAGCAACACACAAATCAACCTGTAGAGAGATCATCTAGAAACAAATCAACCTGCAGAGTGATCAGCTACAAACAAATCAGCTTGTAGAGCGATCAGTTACACACAAATCACCTGTACAGAGATAAGCTAAAAACAAATCAGAGTTCAGCTAAAACAAATCAATCAGCAGAGAGATTAGCTACATACAAATCAACTTATAGATAGTTCAGCTACAAACAAATTACCTTGTAGAGAGATCGGCTATAAACAAATCACCCTGCAGAGAGATCAGCTACACACAAATTCAACTTGTATAGAGATCAGCTACAAACAAATCACCCTGTAGAGAGATCAGTTAGGAACTACACACAATGTAAGGAGTTCAGCTACAAACAAATTACCCTGTAGAGAGATCAGCTACAAACTAGACATAAAGTAAGGAGTGAAGCTACAAGCAAGTTATCCTGTAGAGAGTTCATCTACAAGCAAATCAACCTGCAGAGCAATCAGCTAGAAACAAATCACCCTGAAGAGAGGTCACCTACAAAAAAATCGCCCTGTACAGAGATCAGCTAGAAACAAATCACCCTGAAGAGAGGTCAGCTACAAACAAAACACTTTGCAGAGAATTCAGCTACAAACAAATCAGCTTGTAGAGAGATCAGTTACACACAAATCAACCTGTAGAGAGATAAGCTAGAAACAAATCACCCTGTAGAGAGTTCAGCTACAAGCAAAACACCCTGTACAAAATTCAGCAACAAAGAAACCACAATGTAGAGAGTTCAGCTGCAAACAAATCACCTTATAGAGAGTTCAGCTACAAACAAATCACCCTGTAGAGAGATCAGCTAGAAACTAGACACAATGTAAGGATTTCAGCTACAAGCAAATCACCCTTTAGTGAGTTCAGCTACAAACAAATCAACCTGCAGTGAGATCACCTACAAAAAAGCACCTTGTACAGAGTTCAGCTACAAACAAATTACCCTGTAGAGAGATCGGCTACAAACAAATCAACCTGTAGAAAGATCAGCTACACACAAATCAACTTGTAGAGAGATCAGCTACAAACAAATCACCCTGTAGAGAGATCAGCTAGAAACTAGACACAATGTAAGGAGTTCAGCTACAAGTAAATCACCCTGTAGAGAGTTCGGCTAAAACAAATCAACCTGCAGAGAGATCAGCTACAAACAAATCACTTTAAGACAGTTCAGCTACATAGACAGTTCAACTACAAACAAATTACCTTGTAGAGAGATCGGTTGCAAATTAATCAACCTGCAGAGAGATCAGCTACACACAAATCAACTTGTAGAGAGATCAGCTACAAACAAATCACCCTGTAGAGAGATCAGCTAGAAACTAGATACAATGCAAGGAGTTTAATTACAAGCAAAATCACCCTTTAGTGAGTTCAGCTACAAACAAATCAACCTGCAGTGAGATCACCCACAAAAACGCACTTGTACAGAGTTCAGTTACAAACAAATTACCCTGTAGAGAGATCAGGTAGAAGAATTCACCTTGTAGAGAGTTCAGCAACAAAAAACCACCATGTAGAGAGTTCAGCTGCAAACAAATCACCCAGTAGAAAGATCAGCTAGAAGAAGTTACCTTGTAGAGAGTTCAGTTACAAAGAAACCATCATATAGAGAGTTCAGCTACAAAGAAATTACCCCGTAAAGAGTTCAGCTAGAAGAAGTCACCTTGTAAAGAGTTCAGCTACAAAGAAACCATCATGTACAGAGTTCAGCTACAAAGAAACCACCTGTACAGAATTCAACTACGAACAAATCACCCGGTATAGAGATCAGCTAGAAGAAGTTACCTTGTAGATAGTTCAGCTACAACAATTCACCCTGTAGAAAGATCAGCTAGAAGAAGTCACCTTGTAGAGTGTTCAGTTACAAAGAAACCATCATGTAGAGAGTTCAGCTGCAATCAAATCACTCTGTAGATAGTTCAGCTACAAAGAAACCGCCATGTAGAGAGTTCAGCCTCATACAAACCACCTTGTAGAGAATTCAACTACAACCAATCACCCTGTAGAGAAGAAGTTACCTTGTAGAGAGTTCAGCTACAAGGAAACCATCATGTAGGGAGTTCAGCTACAAAGAAACCACCATGTAGAGAGTTTAGCTGCAAATAAATCACCTGTAGAGAGTTCAGCTAGAAACAAATCACCCCGTAGAGAGATCAGCTGGACGAAGTCACCTTGTAGAGAGTTCAGCTACAAAGAAACCATCATGTAGAGAGTTCAGCTGCAAACAAATCACCCTGCAGAGAGTTCAGCTACAAAAAATCACCCTGTAGAGAGTTCAGCTAGACGAAGTCACCTTATAGAGAGTTCAGCTAAAAAGAAACCATCATGTAGAGAGTTCGGCTACAAAGACACCACCATGTAGAGAGTTTAGCTGCAAACAAATCACCTGTAGAGAGTTCAGCTAGAAACAAAATACCCTGTAGAGAGACCAGCTAGAAGAGGTTACCTTGTAGAGAGTTCAGCTACGAAGAAACCATCCTGTATATAGTTCAGCTACATTTCAAGTCACCCAGTAGAGAGATCAGCTACAAAAAAATATCCTGTGGGGAATAATGGGTATGTAATAAATATATGTATATAATTTGTATAATTACTAATAAAATCAAAAATTATTGAAGTACTAAAATTCTTCTTTAAGTTCTTTTCTTCTTCCTGTAGTAAAGAAAAATACACATGGGTTAAAAAAGCCCCAAAGCCAGCCATAGGCCGGCTTTGCAGTATACAAATACAAAAAGAAGTGATATCTAATCAAAAACAGCTAAGTCGTAAAAAAAGGTGCGGCCCCCAAAAAGGCCATGGTGAAAAAAGATGTGAAATCCAAGGTGGCGGCCAAGAAATGGCTGTGATGGTAGGTTAATGGTTACATTTTAATAACGACAATTCAGGTGAATTTTGTGCCGCTTGGTCTTGGCACCAAATTCACCTAAATTGTTGTTATTAAAATGTAACCATTAACCTACCATCACAGCCATTTCTTGGCCGCCACCTTGGATTTTACATCTTTTTTCACCATGGCCTTTTTGGGGGCCACACCTTTTTTTACAGCTTAGCTGTTTTTGATTAGATTTTATCTACAGTAAGTTCATTGGATAACACACAGAATTTTGCCACTATACAGTATATGCATGATCGAAAATAGCTGAAAAGTAGCATTGATGTTTGTGATGTTGCACTGCAATGTTCAATGTTCATGATTAACTTACAGAGGAGGATCTATACTGTACTTTAAGAAACATTAGAATACTTAGTTACAAAATTATAGCTATTACATCTCAAATTTGTCAATGAGCTTTGTTTTTGGAAGCACTTTTAATCGCTGACTGACTTCATTCTCTTGCAAGTAAATAATCTAGTTTTGTACCAATTTTTCCAAATTAAATCCAAAATGATTATTACAAGATTTAAATGTCTTTGCCTACTTTACTACTTTCCTAGTATAATTATTTTCTGGTGCTGAATTTTTCACTTCTAACAAAGTGTTAGTATCTGTCCTGCAGTCTCAAATGAAGTGTCCGTAACTTTCAATTAGAAAACTAGGTGGTGTTAAAATAAAACTCAAGTGATATCACACAATAATACCTCCTACAACATATTGACACAGTTGGTAAGTGTAATAATAACACTCTCTTAACTACTGATCTGCACTTGGATATCCAATGTTCTTGAGCAAGTGTTTCTGGTACCCCAACGTGGAACATAATAACATGATGAATGATTAGCCTATCTAGTCTCGCGTGCCAGACGGTTTGTGTGGGGGCGGCAAATAAACAGTCTGGTCACTGTTGCACACATTCCGGGACCACTGCCGGAATGTTGGCAGAGCCAATCAGATCGCTTCGCGCACTCTGTGACGAAACAACCACTAATAATTCAAATTCTTAGTGTAATAAAGAACTGAATCTCGGCTACAGATCACTTTTTCGAAAGTTTAACAACGCCATGGGCTTAGGATCTTTGTTTCCCTAGTACAGGGCTCTTAAAAGCGTTCGTATAAGAACGATCGTGGTTCGCTACGGATTTGTGAAATGACAGAATTGTCGAGGAAGACGTTCAGCAATGTTTCGAATACGTCACCAGGACATTACCAGTACAATTATTGTCTTAGTCTGCTCAAAGAGGTGATTGGAACGATTATTGCATCATCCTTGGCGCAAAACAATGCCGTGATGTAATCTAATTGCATTCCAGTGAGTTCACGGAAAGTGTGCAACTGAGTGACCAGACGGTTTATTTGCCGCCCCCACACAAACCGTCTGGCACGCGAGACTATAGCCTATCATGGTGTTCTGCACAAGTATAGGATATTAGTTTGTGTCACATCTGAATTTGCATTTATTCTTAGATCTTAAATCACCAGTTACATCTTACATCTTAAATCATCATATTACATCTATCATCAGTTGTTACTACAAATTGTAACTTCTCCTTTTGTGGCCATTCTAATTGTGTCTGAAAAGCACTTGGATTCATGTATGTATACAAGTGCTTGGATGCACATGATACGTACCTTGGCTTTTTAAAATTTATGTTGCTGTCAATATGCAATGGCCCATTGTTGATCTCTCTCTTCGTGAAGACGGTGTATATTGGCATAATAATAATAATATTATCGCAAAATTCAAGATGTGATCTGTAACAATTTTTGTAGTAATGTAAAGTATTCAGCATTAATCCAGTTGTAAGAGATTGACTGTGTTGTTGTAGATGAAGGTCAGGTGTGTTCTCTCTCACAAAAAGCTTTGCATCATAAATATTTGTTTCATTTACTAAACCCAAAACCCAAGTTTTATTGAGTTGTAAAACATGAAGCTTTATATGTAGTGATAGTGTTAGACCCTTCAATTACTTGTTGGTATCTATATACGTAGCTAACTATATACATAGTTGTACTGCTACAATAGAAGTGTATGGTTATTATACAGGCAATATAGGCAGTGCAGATTTACATGACAATTCAGGTGAATTTGCATAGTGCCAAAATCAAGTGGTACCAAATTCCCCTGAATTCTCCTTATTGAAATTTTTACCACTAACCCCCAGCCATTTCTTGGCCACCACCTTGAATTTCACATCCTTTTTCGCCACAGCTTTTTTGAAGACAGCACTCTTTTCAACAGCTTGGCTGTTTTGGATTAGATATCACTTCTTTGTGTATTTGCATTTTAATCTATTTTTTGTTCTTTACCACAGGAAGAAGAAAAAGATAAAGCAGATCCTTAATACTTTAACTATTTCTGATTTTATCAGTAATTATAATACATATATTTATTACATGCCAATTATTCCCTACTGGATAACTTGCTTGCAGCTGATCTTTCTTCTGGGTCACTTGAAATGTAGTTGAATTCTCTACAGGGTGATTTGCTTGTAGCTGAAATCTCTACAGGGTGATCTGTTTCTAGCTGAGCTCTCTACAGGGTGACTTGTTTTCTAGCTGATCTCTCTACAAGGTGACTTGTTTTTAGCTGAATTCTCTACAGTATGGTTTCTTTGTAGCTGAACTCTCTACAGGGTGACTTGTTTCTAGCTGATTTCTTTATAGATTAAGTTGTTTCTAGCTAAACTCACTACAAGGTGATTTATTTGTAGCTGAACTCTCTACAGGGTGAATTGGTTTCAAGCTGATCTCCCTACAGGGTGACTTGTAATGGTTGCATTAGGCAGCTGAATGTTTTATTAGGGTAACTGTTCTATTACAGTATCTCAATCTCACTTTTGCTACACCTGTTTTGCTTTTTGAATCATACACTGTGAAAAAAGAGGGATATAAGATGGTATTTCCAGTGGCTTATTGAATACAAAAAAGCTTGGTATAACCTGTATTATACTAACAATCTCTTGTAAGACTTCAGTTAATGTGTTAAATATACTGAAACCATATATGTGATGGTATAGTGTGGACATTATATTAGATATAAGCTATTTAAGGTAATGTGGTAAATAAACTGAAATCATATATGCAATAGTATAGTATGGATTATACTAAAGTATAGAATTAGTATAATACAGGATTTATATTAAGGCTTATTTGTATTCAATAAGCCACTGGAAATACCATCTTATATCCCACTTTTTGCACAGTGATAACTAAGTGGTTTATTAACCGATTCTTCTGTACTACTTCAAGGGCTTTCTATGATGATTATTCCA
The DNA here is from genome assembly GCF_963678975.1 of Dysidea avara. Classification (NCBI taxonomy): domain Eukaryota; kingdom Metazoa; phylum Porifera; class Demospongiae; order Dictyoceratida; family Dysideidae; genus Dysidea; species Dysidea avara. The sequence goes on from NC_089273.1 coordinate 29,352,920, forward strand.
GTTATATACCGATTTTCAGCTCATTGCTCTAAGCAGTTTGTCTGTTTTATTATTATTCATAAAATTCAATCGCATAATTGTGACACAGGTTGGAGTTTGTATCATATCTCCATGGTCTTTATCTCGATTCCTTTCAAACACAAAAAGGCACGGTTACCCCATCTACTTAGCAATTTTCAACTCTTTCCTCCAAGCGGTTTACCCCGTGGGAATGACAGAATTTCTACCTTATTTTATGCAAATAATCAGTAATAACTCTGTGAATGTTCATCAGATTCCTACCACACTTGGTACTGAGATCTGCTTTAATGAGCTCTTTAAGTGTGCCACATTTCAGCCAGATTGGTGTTTTATGATGGATTTGTGAATTGTGTAAAATGAAGAAGAAAATAATGAAGAAATTAAAACAAAAATTTTGGTGCTCGCATCTCGGAAATGTCTGATCCAGGAGTGATTTTCTTCAAATTTGGTAGGCATTCCAGCCTGAGTTAAAATTTTTCGAAAAATGGACTTCTTATATGCTCAATAGATAGAGTATTGATTGCCAATAGATAGAGTATTGATTGCCGATCTCAGAAATTTATAGTTTGTTGGGTTGGAATTAGCTACTTTAGCATGCACAGTGCTTAAAAATTGAAAATAAGCACACACTTTTTTCTCCAGGGCTCCCCAAACATCTTAAAGTGAAAATGGCACAATTGAATTAGGAAGCCATCTAGCAGCCTGGACTGTCTTGAAACTGCAGTTGCTTCTAGCTGCAAGTTTGTACATGTAATGAGAGAAACTTCAGGACTTATCGGATCTCATCTCAGTAATCTATGCTTTGTGGTGAGCAAATATGTTTCACCTACTGCACACTTCTCACTACAACAGTGTATACCCATAGGCAAGTGGTTATCTCAAGTAAGTAAAAAAATCAATTTAACAACTTTTAAAGGTAAACAACTAAAGTGAAGGTGTCACAATGATGAAACAATACCTAAGGTGGAGTTGTGTTTCAATTATGATACTGTTATGCCGACTTTGAAGTGGTTTATACTTTTGAGCTGATGACGCTGTCATCGCAAAATTGCTGTGGAGCTGAAAATAGAGATTTCCAACCTACCAATTTTTCACACTAATCAATTTACACCCCTTCAACAAATATTTCACGAGCTGCTGTTCTAGTATGTATTAACCAATGCTTCGTACTTCACAATGCACTTTAACAAATTAAATTTCATCCAGTATTATTGAAATACATGAAATCAAAGTTTCAGAAAGAAAATTCCCCAATGGGAGCCCATACAAAAATTCTGTACAACATAATGTATGGGACAACAAGGGATTTTATGGCACCACTTGTATCAAATGTTATCAAGTTTTCCACAAGTTCCTGTGACCTATAAGGCTGAAAGAAGTGATCCTAGGCAAAGTAGATATGCTGATTCTGAATTTAGCATTGATTTTTTGATGAAAAAGTGTTTTGTGGTGGTCAACGACAAAAACTTGTCTTGTAAAAGGGTGTAGCACCACTTCAGAATTCTGCATTACAACCATCCTGGTATTCAAGACAACCATCCTTGTCAAAAAATATAGTTTTAAAGTGAGCAGTTTGTTGTGTTGTGAAGAATTGCTTAATAGCATGCAAGGTGATGCATAGCTTTTGAAAAAAACAGTGTTTGGCAAGTGATACCAACCTTGTAAGGCTTCACAACTACCTGTTGTGATGTTCTGATCTGCCCACTACTATTATTGTCTTTTTTGTTGCAGCTGCATAAGTGTAATTCTAGTCAGAGACAAAAAAATTTGTGACCCTATTTTGGAAAACCATACATTTGGGCACAATGGTCAATTTTCTTTTTTTATAGCTGCAATGAAGCACTGAGTGGTTATCTACCTTGTGTGAAAATTTTGTGATGATACATTGAAGCATTCCAAAGATATGGCTAATTTACTGTCTAATACATAACAAACTAACTTTTCATTATCAGTTTATAGAACTGTATAGTGATCAGGTGTGACAAATTGATGACAAATCACTTTGTTGACAAAGATCTTCATTCTTACAATCTAAAATGGATGAAAAGAGATCTTTGAGAGTTTAATCATGCGTTCTTTGTACCTTTCCTCAATTAAATCACTTGTATTATTGTCTAAAGACAAGAAAATGTACAGTTTTGGGAATGAACAAATCACCCAATTTGTAAGTGAATTGCTGTCCCACGCATTGTGAAACTACTACATGGTCTGATATAATTGAGTATATCTCCTAGAATAAAGAAGCTATGGGTGTGAAATTTCACAGCAAGAAGGCTTAATAGTTGCTTTATCAGAATATGCAAAAAAAGTTACAAACATTTTCAATTGAGAATTCCCACAAATTTTGCATGTGCCCAAATGTATGGTTTTCCAAAATATGGTCACATTTATTGTTTCTCTTTATTATGCAATGATGTCATCATAATATATAACAATTACTATCGTCTATACTTTTAGTGTGGCAAATAAAGTGAAATAGTATCAAAAAATTGCTGTTTTACAATAATATTGAAGAATACTGGTCATATATGTTGGAATCTGATTGTCATATTTTGCCAAGTAATTGTTAATTGTGCCCTGTAATGTCAAAGGTCACTCTGTAATACAGTATCACTAATTAATCATCTGTAATATGTTTCGGGTACCTGTATATAATTTTAATTTTACAGAAGACACACTATTCTTAGAAAATTACTGACTCAAGCATTAACTATATATTACAAGTGGTCATTCTACAAAGGGGTGGTCACCTTAGAAAGGTTTTACCTACCTCATACATTTTACTACATTAAATGGTGATGTGGTGAAAACTTCATGTCATTAGAAAATTCATACTCAAATTTATGGCACTTTGGATATTGTGCTTGGTGCCACGCTAATGTACAGAAAAGTCCTAAAAATGTCGTACACCGCTCTGCTGACTTCTTTTGCTTATATCTTTTGGTAGGAACCACTGATTGAGGTGCGGTTTGATAGCACAATATTTGTCACACCAAAGAATTTGAGGAATGTAAAATTTTTAATTTGCTATAAAATCGCAGTTGGCGAAATTTTAATTTGGCGAAATGCTATCTCTGAATAATTGGCGAATGGCGTAAGCACGATGCCGTACTGACTCGCTTTAAGACTATAGGACATATTAATTTCCCTTTGAAATTATTCCTCTTTAAGTAGTACCGCTCCAGCTACTGTACTCGAATATCTGTGCTCCAATTTCTTTCGTGGCCACACCCACTTTCAGGATTATTTGCTGTCTGTAGGCATACTCGCCCATTTATCAATGGCTGCGCACGAATTCATGTCTGCTGCTGTCTGCAAGCTTATGTGGAGCCACGCCAACTAATCGAGGTCGAGTTCCAGTATAGTCAGTAAGCCACACCCTTTTGCATGCGTGGAACCACACTAATTTACCAGTTTCAGCTGTATCCACGTAGGTTTGTTGAACACTTACTTCAACAACTGCTTGACCCAAGGTTTGAAAATAATATTGACGAAATTTAAATTTGGCGGTTTAGTGACGAATTGCCAATTCGCCAAATTTAGTTCACCGTCAAATTTAATTGATATACGGTACATGTACTCACGCGGCGTCACGCCGGGTTCTTGGGATGCACGACACATTTGCAGACTGCTCATTCCAGTGGTGTTGGTGTTGTATTTATAGTTGAAGGATGTTCTAGCAGAAAATTAGAGCACTATAATACCTACGTTAATAGGCATGCGTACATTATGCGGAATAATTTTTGGAATATCGGTGGTAGAAAGAATCAGGAATAATTCCGGAATAATTGGGTGATCTTCCGGAAAATTCACACATTTTTCGTGTAGCATCGCAGAAAAATTTGTAAAAGAAACATCCACAATCATTGCTAGCATATAAAATCGGGCATAAAGAGAGATACTCTAATAGAGCAGTCACCTACCCTAATAGAACAGTCAGACAAGTTTAGTTGTGACTGCTCTATTAGAGTATCTCGATCTTCGGGTATGGTTTTTATGCTTGCAAGTGGTTATATTTTCAGCTACAGAAGAATATCCATTTGACTTTTACAAATCCAGGAATTACTCAAGGAATATTTGGGAATAATTTTGGGAATATTCTAATAGATGAATAAAAAAATTAAGAATTGCCAGAAAAAATAATAGGTAATTTAAAAAGCTTACAGTAGAACCTCTCTTAACAAACTTCCCGAATTAAGGACACAATAAAAAAAAAAACCTCTCCATTATAAGGACAAAACTTTTGGTCCCAATAGCTCTTGTTAATACATTTTTTACCTCAGAAAGAGGAAAACCTCTATATTACAGCAAAAGGTGGCCAAAAATTTTGGATCCCAAAATGTCCGTAATAGAGAGGTTCCACTGTAATCTACTCAAGCCTATACATTAACAAATTTTACATTTACTTATCTGTATCACTGTGAAAAAGGTGGGATATAATATGGTATTTCCAGTGGCTAATTGAATACAAATAAGCCTTAATATAAACCCTGTATTATACTCATCTTACACTTCAGTATAATGCATACTATACTATTACATATAATATGGTTTCAGTTTATTTACCACATTACCTGAAATAGCTTATATCTAATATAATGCCCACACTATACCATCACATATATGGTTTCAGTATGTTTAACACATTAACTAAAGCCTTACATGTGATTGTTAGTATACTACAGGTTATATCAAGCTTTTTTGTATTCAATAAGCCACTGGAAATACCATCTTATATCCCTCTTTTTTCACAGTGTATTCTGTTATAGTACAGTTATGTACTATGTCATGTGTATACCATTGTTACATCATTATGGTACTAGAATGCATTTGTATTGGAACATTCATGCATACACTGTTAAAGCAAGTGTATATAATTTATATTGACTGCATTACATCTACCACAGGTGCAATGCAGTCACTATATGGTAGTGGTACCCAGGATGTTACCATAACACAAGAACTATAAACGAGTGGAACATACTACCAACTGATACAATTGAAATTGCAGATACTGATCTAGCTATTTACAGCTAGACTCCAATCATATTATTGTACCTAATGTATTTGTTTATGTGATTCCTGAGCACACCAGCAGGGCTGACTGCTCAGTAAACAATAATAATAATAATAATAACACTTTTGTTTTAACAGTGTAAAGTTAAACATTCGACGTAAGAATAAACTATATAGCTTTATAATACCCATTTAATATTGTAACTCTATACTTGTACAAGTAGTAATGCACTTGTGCTGCATGCTATTAATTTTCTATTTCATCCCTAATCCAACTTAAAATTTCTAATTTTCCTTCTACTTAATTGTTAGTAATAAGAATGCAGTTGATGCAGAAATAAAAACATGTGTAGAACCGTATACACGCTAATAGCTAAAATACATTATATAGCTAATGTGTATCACAGTACCAACCATTGTTGCATTCTCATTGTGGTATAATACTGTTTTAGTTAATATGCCTATATCAGCTTGTAGACAGTGCACCATCAGTGCACCATGCCATCAGTGCACATTACCAAAATGCTAGCACAATATAATCATGGGTAGAATACCTATGCCATGCTGTTAATCCTCACTTGTCAGCCAAAAATTGACATGTAACAGAACAGTCAGTGTCTTAACAAAATGTCTGGCCAACATTTATTAACCCAGTACACAATATATGACATGTTCAAAAGACAAAAATAACTTTAAAAATATGTATTTCATTCCAAACATTGGAATTTCATTATCAGCTTGTACCCCGATATTGCAACAAAGCCTGGCTATTGAGCTATGCCTATCCTAAATGCAATCTATGCCCTTGGAAGCTTTGTAAAAAGGAGTATTTCAAACACCGTTCATGCTTTATAAATAATATTATAATCAAATTTTTATTGCCTTCTGTACATGGAGTGATGTGGTGCCAGTGTATATGTAAATTATATACATGTTCTGTTGTTCATTTGTTATTGTTATCTACAATGGTACATGTTTGTTGTATTGCCTTTGTGCTTGAAGGAATGGAGACATAAGGAAATAACTCAAGTGCATGAAATCAATATTATATCCTAACTCTATACAGTAGTGTTTTGCTATCAAATAACAGAATGTAATATGTGTGTCTCTAATTGCATCTAATTATGAATGTAGCTATTAATATGATTAGATTATTTTAATAGCATGCTACATAAATGTAAAATACATTTGTGACTTAGTCTGCGAAAAGGGATCTTATAGCCTTTCCAAGTAGTCAAGTTTGACTAATCATAACTCCTCATGTGTTCAATCAATCACCTTCATATTACACCATGCCATGGTGCTATCTTAGGGGTATAAGGGGTCCAAATTTCAGGGTGATACCACATTCACAAGTTAAGTTACAGGTAGCCAAGTAAATGCAATTGAAAAGGCTATAAGACCCCTTTTTACAGACCAGGTCACATTTTAAACGCAACAAATCATTAACATACTATAGCTTTGGTAATAAATGTTAGATATATAGGAGTTCTAAACCCAACTACTACACAATGCAAGTTCTAAAACCAACTACTACACAATGCAAGTTCTAAAACCAACTACTACACAAAGCAGCTACTGCAGTATGATGAACAACACCATAAAATTGGTCACTTTGATTCACATTCATCTAGAAATTCCTGGATCTTTTTCACTTTAGGCTCTGTAATATAGCACAATGTATGAGCAATGCATTAATTTAGGTAATAACATGTGTAAATTAATTTTTAAAACTTTACATTCGAGTAAGAATGACAGAAATAAAAAGCAATGAAACATGGTAGGGTGTTTACACCAGCAGCCATTACACAGTGCACTCCAGCCACATACTGCCTGTCGGTAGTACAGTTGTGAATGAATTAGGGATTAAATGTCCACTATAGCTGCAGGTGTAGATTACCTTCCCTGTTTTATTACCTTTTGTATAACTCACTGATCCCTACTTAAATGAAAACTTTCTAATTTTCTTACTTTTTAAATAATTATTGTAATCGTGAGCCATCACATCAAATTAAGACAAGAATTTTGCTAGACCCAGTATATAAACTAATCGTGTGATGAATGCTCACCCTACTTTCATTTACTGAAACATGGAGTGGTCATTTTACTTTGTTTTCTGCTACAGTATGTTCCGTGCACCCATTATAAAGTGTTAAAAGGAAACAATAATATGAGAAGTGCCTCTGCAATCAATCTAGCCACTGCAGAAATTATAATTGAATATATATATACCCCAACTATGAACCACAAAGTGGCCGGGTGTCATTAAGGTATGCTCTGGAAGTAAATCTGAAACTGCGGTCAAATTATTTGCCAGGAAAAATTTTACTTTGAAGTGTGATTTGTAGTATTATATCAGAGTTTGAGCTGTGACCTGAACATATCATTGTTTCAATTTCTGTTTTATTTTGCTATTTCCACTGTACATTGATCTACACTTGTAACATAGTATAATAATTTCTTGTACATACCACCAACAGCTCTGAAAGAAACATCATTGCAATCAAGCAAAATGTCTACTGGAGCTTTGAAACATCTTGGAAATCCTTATATCATGTGAGTTCCATATTATTCTGCAAATTCGATTTATAAGTTTTGATTGTGAGTTTGAATTTTTTTTCCCGTTTTGAAATTTGACCCAATAGACCAACCTACAGCAAGTGCCTACATGGCACCCCATCCAGTGTTAAGTAATAGTTAGACTTCAGACCACGGGGTCTATGCCCAATGGCCCTGTGTCATGGCGCCTGAGTGAAGCAAATGCACTACTGAGGGTTACTAAATTACATAAACCCTTGTGGTCTGAAATCTAACTTATTTAGACCCTTGTTGTACATAAACACTATTGACAGCTACTTGTAACAGAGAAATGTTGTGTTAATTAGTAAAAACAAGGCATCACCCATCCGTAGCAACAGTTAGAGATTTAAAATTAATTTTCAGGTGGTGATGCATTGCCAGCGCTAACTGAGGAAGGTCTACATAATTATACAGACAGCTCCAAAATCCACCACAAAAGTGTTTAAAAATGGAAAACAGTATGAGAAGTGTCTCTCTGCAATTATTCAAGTAACACTACGAAAATAAAATCACTAAAGCCATGATGTGCTACTGCATAATACCTGAGAAAGAAATGGGATGCAAGGAGGACAAAGATAAGTCCATGATGAGTACATTGTTTATATCTATAGCCACTTCAGAAGCGAAGTGATGTTGAACTGTGAAGAAGTAGATTTAATCATAGTCAAATTGTGCTTGGCTGAAGGCATCAGTCAGGCCATCAGTCAGGCAGATTGTTAGCAGCAATTTCAGTCAAATAAAAAAAATTTGAAAACAATAGAAACCTCTTGCAAGGGTTTGGGGTTGCTCTGAAGACATTTATGGAGTTGGCTATGCCTAACCAAGCCTGCTAAGCTGTCATGAAAGAAAAGTGAGGTTGGATTTTGGGTGATACTTTTTCAGCAAGAAAGCCCAAATCTACATGCACCTCCATGATTTTTACTATACAGTACTACCGTAATTATGGTATGATGATATAATGACTATAGTTTCCACAACAATGTGACTGGACCTGAAAAAGTAGAGCATGTGGGAAAAAACTACACTTCATCACGTTCTCAGCACTGGAGTGGAATATCTGCACTCTGTAACTTGTAGTATGAAGCCATTAAAAATTTTAATAAGTGATGTACTGTAAATAGCATAGCCATAGTATTAGCACATAAACTGTCATGTCATGAGTCATGACAATTTGAAAAAGTTAAGTAGTCATATTTTATGTGCCCACATGCCCTATTATCGCAGGCCCAGTTGCATATTTATTAATACATCATGTACTATGCAGAAAGAAGGCTTTGTATCTAGATACACACACATTTTTTTGAAGAAAACTTTATTATCTACTGTAGAGTTATTATCATTATGTTGTGATGTGAACACGTAAAATGATGAAATTTACTACTACAAGACAGCTTTCAGAAGACTATACTTATGTATCAAGGTAACATACTTTTCTTGTAATCCTTCCCAGAAACACAGTTTTGAATTTCACTGAACAGAGTGGCATAGTTGTAGCCAATTTTAATATCTTTGTTAGGACCAACCTCCCTACCACCTCGATGAAGTGCTACAATTACCAACATCCCATTGATTTCTTTAAGCACAGGAGAACCTGATGATCCTGGATGTGTACCACTTTCATATAGCAGAAGAGCATCTAGAGTTCAACAATAATAATATTTGTGAATCTCACAAACTGATCATGAAATATATTATGCTTACAAACTAAGCATATTACGCATTCCAACATGTTGATGCAGTAACATTGTGTTTCAACACATTTACCCAAAGATTGAAGCCATACCATGGTTGACTAATGGCTACTATGGTTACACAAATAGTTTGATGCTTTGAAGCTTTGTTTGGTTTCATAACATTTGGATGCTGTTTTACCCCAACAAAGCTTGGATACTAACAAGTTAAACCAGTTGCACAAGTATTGTCATTCCTTGTAGAAGCTGCAAATATTTTTTTTTTGATGTGGATATAGTTTAAACAATGGTTTATACAGGAGCTACGTATAACAAAGTGTAGGGGTATGTACATGCTAATAACCATCAATTGTGTTCATTAATAATATTGTTGACATGACATTAGTATCAAAGTTTCGAAGCTTCGGTAACATTTTCCATTTTCAAAAGAAGCTTCAGAGAATGCATTTTTACATTCGTTCCAACCCTAGTTAGGAAGGATAAAAGTAAGACAATAGTGCTTGTGTAGCTATTAATATGCCAAAGGTTTCTATGGCGAATTCAATGGATTTCTATGAAAGCCATAGCTGTAGCCACTTTTCTGCTATGCTTGATTGAATGTATCAGCTAGGCAGGCACACAGTAGAAAAGTCCATTAAAATAATATAGATTGTCAAAATTCTATAGTAACTTGACGAAAATGTTTCAGGTTGATCTGAAGGGATTTTTGGACTTGATTTTACCTAACCAATACTGTCATGTTGTGAGAAGAAAGAGGGGTAGCTTTTGGATGATATTTTTATCACAAGCCATGCCCAAACCTTTTCGCCCTTAATTTACGTATTATACTTTGTGTGGGAGATCAAAATGCCACCACTTGCTGTATTTTCCATATTGTACTAATTAGCTGCGTAACTGTACTTTATGAGTCATATAGCACAGTTATGTGGCTAATTGGGAAAATACAGTACACTTCAGAAAATATACAGTATGGTTACGCAACTCAGTTATAAAAGGAATGTTATGAAAACAAACACATATACGTAGTAATTGATAATGTTACGTGAATACATTATCAAACTTTATTGCTAATTAAAAATTACATCTGGTCTACTTTAAAGTTTAGTGGCTTAATTACCCCACATTTATGCATGTACTTGCAATCTTTTTTGTAGTTGAATTGAAAGTGTTTTCTAAACTAAACTGACATACTGCATGTTATAGGTAAAGCACGGCCGAACGTGTGTATGGAGAATACAGCATGAGGGGGTATGTCAAGAAGCTAATACAGCATGATGTGAAACTGAGTGCTGTATTTGCCTCAAGACAACCCCTGAGAGCTGTATTTTTCGTACACACAAGCCTAGGTGGTGCTTTAAGTGCTTCATTGCACTTCCTGGTCGTCTTGCTTGGAGCAATTCCCTTGAGTACCTGACTTGCTTCAATTTTCGGTGATCAGATTATCAGTAAATTGTCATCTATTTGTAGTTGGAGAACAAACTGGTAGGATTGGTTTGGCTAGTTTACTTAGCACTTGACAGTGTCACTCACGTGATCAATCGTGCCATCTGTATGGGGTTATTGCTTCAATTTTCCATGTCAGACTATCAGTAAGTGTTCATGTAATCTATTTCTAGTCACAGAACCAACTGGTAGGATTAGTCTGACTAGTTTTAGCAATTTACAAGGTCACGAATGTTATCAAACGTGCTGTCAAAGTGCGGTGGTGCAAACAAGATAAAAGCAAGCAACTCCTACTGTGAAATCTTTTTCATAAAACCACATAATTATATTGTATGGTATCAAATGAAAAACTTGCTTACCTAATACTTTGCAGGTTGACATAGACATTGACAGCTCTCCTCCATGAGGATGTTGGATTATACGAATATAATCTCCAGTCTTGATGGATGCAGGAGCACATAGATTAATAGGGATAATGCTCTTGTCTTTTTTGCGAAGTTTTTCCTCTAATTTTTCTCCATTGATTTTTACAATTGAAAAATCCAACTGTATTTTACACAAAATACATGTGGTATTAAAAAAATAGTTACAATTATGTGAATAATAAACTTGTTATTAAAATGTGCAGCATAACTAATGTCAAACTTATTAATCGACTTACATACATGAGGTATGTTTTACAGGTACAGTGTATATGCATTACAGTTATCAAGGCTCATGTCTTACTAGCAACTATTATATTAAGCAGTTTATGAACCAACACACATTATAGTGTATCATGTGGCCACATAAGTTGGTGCACCACAACATGGGTATATAGCAGGAATAAAGAAACACAATTTTTGTGTATGCATAAATCAATGGTCTTTCACCAAAGCATACCATTTTACATTAAGCTGTTTGCCAGTTAGGGAAGATCACACAGCAAATATATTCCACTTTGCTCTGGCCATTCCTGAGATACACTGTACATATGGGTGGCTAATGTGGTGATTTTTCTGTGTCTTTCTTTGTTTTAAAGAGGCCAAGATCTGCTTTCTTCTTTTCACACATTTCTCACAAAATTAATTTTGCACAAACATGTAACTCGATTGTTATAAAATTGGTGCAGACACAGAACATATAAAAAGGTGAATCCATGCAAATGCCAAGTTTGCTTATGAATTTAATATTGGCATCTATTTATATAAAAGGATGGATTGGTTTATCATGGGTACAGGATAATACAGGATAAACAGCATAATATGGGAATAACTTGAAATTGCTGTGTACACAGACTAACCATCACAGAAATCCCTTTTGATAGTTCAAAGCCAAATGAGTGAAAGCCATAAAGTTACACAACAAAACCAATACAAACAAGTGTAAAATTGCGGTGTTTAAATACTCTAACAGAACAGTTAGCGTATGGTAAAAATTGTGCAAAAATGCAAAAAAATGCTGACCTTCACACCTAACACACCCAAATTCACTGAGCTGGCTGAACACAACTTACAGTAATTTCTATGCAATAAAGTTCTTACTTAATAACAAATCTGGACAATCAAATGGTACAATAGTACCATTTAAGTAGGGATCACCTAGAAAATTTCACGTACCGCCCAAAATTCTAACCTTAAAAATCATGTTAGAGTCATTTTTAGCAACGAAAATCGCCTTTATGGAATAGTAAAAATACATACATATAAAAAGTGAATCCATGCAAGTGCCAAGTTTACTTATGAATTTAATATTCATATCTATATAGAAAAGATGGATTGTTTATCATGGGTACAGGATAAACAGCATATGGGAATAACTTGAAATTGTTGTGTACACAGACTAACCATCACAGAAATCCCTATTGACATGTAGTTCAAAACCAAATGAGTGAAAGCCATAAAGTTACACAACAAAACCAATACAGACAAGTGTAAAATTGCAGCATTTAAATACTCTAATAGAATAGTCAGCATATGGTAAAAATTGTGCAAAATGCAAAAAATGTTGGAAAATTCCGACCTTCACTCCTAACACACCCAAATTCTTATTCACTGAGCTGGCTGTACACAACTTATAGTACTTTCTATCTAATCAAAAACAGCCAAGCTGTAAAAAAAGGAGTGCGGCCCTTGAAAAGGCTATGGTGAAAAAAGATGTGAAATCTAAGGTGGCGGCCAAGAAATGGCTGTGATGGTAGGTTAATGGTAAACATTTTAATAACAACAATTCAGGTGAATTTGGTGCCGCTTGGTCTTGGCACAAAATTCACCTGAATTGTCATTATTAAAATTTTTACCATTAACCTACCATCACAGCCATTTCTTGGCCGCCACCTTGGATTTCGCATCTTTTTTCACCATAGCCTTTTCAAGGGCCGCACTCCTTTATTTACAGCTTGGCTGTTTTTGATTAGATTTCACTTCTTTTTGTATTTGTATACCCCAAAGCCGGCCTATGGCCAGCTTTGGGGCTTTTTAACCTATATCTTTTTCTTTACCACAGGAAAAAGAAAAAGCAGATTTTATAAATACTTTAACTCATTCTGATTTTATCAGTAAATGTACAAATTATATACATAATGCATATATTTATTACATGTCAATTAATCCCCACAGGATAATTTGTAGCTGATCTCTCTACTGGGTGACTTGAAATGTAGCTGAACTCTCTACAGGGTGATTTGCTTGTACGTAGATGAACTCTTTACAGGATTCTCTCTACAGGGTGACTTGACTCTAGCTGAACTCTCTGCAGGGTTATCTGTTTGTAGTTGAATTCTCTACAGGGTGATTTGTTTGCAGCTGAACTCTCTACAAGGTAACTTTTTTTAGCTGGTCTGTCTATGGGTGACTTGTTTCTAGCTGGTCTCTCTACAGGGCGATTTGTTTGTAGCTGAATTCTCTACAGGGTGATTTGTTTGTAGCTGAACTCTCTACATGGTGGTTGCTTTGTAGCTGAACTCTCTAAAAGGTGACTTCTTCTAGCTGAACTCTCTACAGGGTGATCTTTTCATAGCTGAACTCTCTACAGGATGATTTGTTTGCAGCTGAACTCTCTACATGGTGATTTTTTTGTAGCTGAACTCTCTACAGGGTGATTTGTTTGTAGCTGAACTCCCTATAAGGTAACTTCTTCTAGCTGATCTTTCTACAGGGCGATTTGTTTGTAGCTGAGTTCTACAGGGTGTTTGTTTGCAGCTGAACTCTCTACATGGTAGTTTCTTTGTAGCTGAACTCTCTACAATGTAACTTCTTCTAGCTAAACTCTCTACAGTGTGACTTGTTTCTAGCTGATCTCTCTACAGGGTGGTTTCTTTGAAGTTGAACTCTCTACATGATGGTTTCTTTGTAGCTGAACTCTCTACAAAGTAACTTCTTCTAGCTGATGTATCTACAGGGTCACTAGTTTGTAGCTGAACTCTCTACATGGGGGTTTCTTTGTAACTGAACTCTCTACAAGGTGACTTTTTCTAGCTGATATTTCTACAGGATTTGTTTGTACTGTAGCTGAACTCTCTACATGATGGTTTCTTTGCAGCTGAACTCTCTACAAAGTAACTTCTTCTAGCTGATGTCTCTACAGGGTCACTTGTTTGTAGTTAAACTCTCTACATGATGGTCTCTTTGTAGCTGAACTCTCTACAAAGTAACTTCTTCTAGCTGATGTCTCTACAGGGTCACTAGTTTGTAGCTGAACTCTCTACATGATGGTTTCTTTGTAGCTGAGTTCTCTACAAGGTAAATTCTTTAGCTGATCTCTGTACAGGGTGATTTGTTTGTAGCTGAACTCTCTACAGGTGATTTGTTTGCAGCTGAACTCTCTACATGATGGTTTCTTTGTAGCTGAACTCTCCACAAGGTAATTTCTTCTATCTGATCTCTGTACAGGGTGAATTGTTTGTAGCTGAATTCTCCACAAGGTAATTTCTTCTATCTGATCTCTGTACAGGGTGATTTGTTTGTAGCTGAACTCTCTACAGATGATTTGTTTGTAGCTGAACTCTCTACATGGTGGTTTCTTTGTAACTGAACTCTCTACAAGGTGACTTCTTCTAGCTGATTTTTCTACAGAGTGATTTGTTTGTAGCTGAACTCTCTACAAAGAACTTCTTCAAACTGATATCTGTACAGGGTGAATTGTTTGTAGCTGAACTCTCTACAAGGTAATTTCTTCTAGCTGATCTCTATACAGAGTGACTTGTTTGTAGCTGAACTCTCTACATGATGGTTTCTTTGTAGCTGAATTCTCTAAAAGATAACTTCTTCTAGCTGATCTTTCTACAGAGCAATTTGTTTGTAGCTGATTTCTCTACAGGATGATTTGTTTGCAGCTGAACTCTCTACATGGTAGTTTCTTTGTAGCTGAACTCTCTACAATGTGACTTCTTCTAGCTGAACTCTCTACAGGGCAATTTGTTTGTAGCTAAATTCTCCACAAGGTAATTTGGTTGCAGCTGAACTCTCTACATGGTGATTTCTTGTATCTGAGCTCTCTACAAGGTGACTTCTTCTAACTGAACTCTCTACAGAGTGATCTTTTCGTAGCTGAAACTCTCTACAGGGTGATTTGTTTGCAGTTGAACTCTCTACATGATGGATTCTTTGTAGCTAAACTCTCTACAAGGTGACTTCTTCTAGCTGATCTTTCTACAGAGCAATATGTTTGTAGCTGATTTCTCTACAGGATGATTTGCTTGCAGCTGAACTCTCTACATGGTGGTTTCTTTGTAGCTGAACTCTCTACAAGGTGACTTCTTCTAGCTGAACTCTCTACAGGGTGATCTTTTTGTAGATGATCTCTCTACAGAGTGATTTGTTTGCAGTTGACCTCTCTACATGATGGTTTCTTTGTAGCTGAACGCTCTACAAGGTAACTTCTTCTAGCTGATCTCTCTACAGGGTGAACTGTTTGCAGCCGAACTCTCTGCAGGGTGATTTAAATGCTCTACAGGGTGATTTCTTTGCAGATGAACTCTCTACATGATGGTTTATTTGTAGCTGAACGCTCTACAAGGTAACTTCTTCTAGCTGATCTCTCTACAGGGTGAACTGTTTGCAGCCGAACTCTCTGCAGGGTGATTTCTTTGCAGATGAACTCTCTACATGATGGTTTATTTGTAACTGAACTCTCTACAAGGTAACTTCTTCTAGCTGATCTTTCTACAGGGCAGTTTGTTTGTAGCTGAATTCTCTACAGGGTGATTTATTTGCAGCTAAACTCTCTATAGGGTGAATTCTTCTAGCTGAACTCTCTACAGGGTGATCTTTTCATAGCTGAACTCTCTCCAGGGTGATTTTTTTCAGCCGAACTCTCTACATGATGCTTTCTTTGTAGCTGAACTCTGTACAAGGTGACTTCTTCTAGCTACAGGGTGATTTGTTTGCAGCTGAACTCTCTACATGGTGCATAGTTTCTTTGTAACTAAACACTCTACAAGGTGACTTCTTCTAGCTGATCTCTCTACAGGGTGATTTGTTTCTAGGTGAACTCTCTACAGGGTGACTTGCCTGTAGCTGAATTGTCTATCAGATTAACTGGTTGTAGCTGAATTCTCTACAGAATAACTTGCAAAGTAATATAATTCTTTAATGGAGTAAGTTATAAACGTAGCCAAATGCTCTATTAGGGTGACTGTTCTATTAGAGTATCTCGATCTCGCATTTGCAACACGTAGTTGGCTTTCGAATCATGACTCAGTGGTCTGTAATCCGATTCTTTTGTACTACTGCAAGGACTTTCTATGATGATTATTCCAGCTACACACCGATTTTCAGCTCATTGATCTAAGCGGTTTGCCTGGTAGGCATGAAAACTAATAGTTTTTTATTCATAAAAATCGATTGCGTAATTGTGACACAGGTTGGGTTTTGTGTCATATCTCCATGGTCTTTATCTCGATTATTGTCAAACCACAAAAAGGCACTCCTACGATGGTTACTCCATCTACATAGCAATTTTCAACTCATTCCTTCAAGGGGTTTACCCTGTGGGTGTGACAGACCTTCGACCTTATTTTACATGAATAATCGATCTTAACTCCGTGAATGTCAATCGGATTCCTACCAATGTTGGTACTGAGATCCGCCTTAATGAGCCCTTCACGTGTGCCAAATTTCAGCGCGATTGGGGTACGCATTCGTGTTTTATGGCGGATTTTGCGAAGTGTACGAAATGAAGAAGTAGAAGAAAAAAACGAAGAAATTAAAACGAAATTTTGTTTGCTCGTATCTCGGAAATGGCTGGATCGATTTTCTTCAAATTTGGTATGTAGACTCCCATAACTGGCCGGCATATTTGTAGCAAATTTGGTTCCAATCGGATAAGGGATCACAGAGCTACATAGGTGTGAAAATTGCGTTTTCTTTCTTCCTGTTAATATACTCACGGTGTGGCACACCGGCTTCTTGGGCTATCGTGTGTCTTGATGCAAGAAAGTTCTTACTTAATAACAAATCTGGACAATCAAATGGTACAATAGTACCATTTAAGTAGGGATCGCCTAGAAAATTTCCTGCGCTGCCCAAAATTCTGCCCCAAAAATCATGCTAGAGACATTTTAGCAACGAAAATCACCTTTATGGAATAGTACTAGTCCATATAATATATATATATATATATATAACAGCATTAAATATAACAAAACACTTACAGATGGCCAGGTATAGAATTTTTTTAAATCACCAAAACTTGAATTTTAGTCTCACTGCCACACTGGCTACAGTCTCAAGGCTAGAGGCCAAACG
Organism: Dysidea avara; assembly: GCF_963678975.1. Taxonomy (NCBI): domain Eukaryota; kingdom Metazoa; phylum Porifera; class Demospongiae; order Dictyoceratida; family Dysideidae; genus Dysidea; species Dysidea avara. Next base: position 29,370,396 of record NC_089273.1, read on the forward strand.
AAGCAGTGCATGGCCACCATTTTATGCCATAATAACAAACTCACCAGTGGGATGTGCCTTTTGGGGTTCCGACATGTGTAGGCTCTCTGTGCCTTGTCTTTCTTTTATGTTCAATCAGACTACTAGCCTTCTTCTTCATCCAACGAAACCATATCGAGGCATTAATTTTCTGTATCAACATTTCTTTCAGCAACATAATTATATAGACACCATAAAATTATTTTAGAGCTGGATTTCAGAAGTGCTTTAGTCCCAGCACTATACCACCTAGATATCTGCAAGTTCGAGACTGGGATCCCGTTCGCGATAGGTTTGTGACTACGCTCATCAAGTAAAGATCTAGGTGGACTAATAGCAATAGAGCACCTCTTAACAATCTAGCTGTTTACTTAACAGTAAACAAGACGACCTCACCCCTTATTAGTCTAGGTAGCTGCACACCTCTTGGCTGACTCGAGATATACTCTAATACAACAGTCACTCTAATACAACAGTCATATATTATATTCTATTTAAACAGTCACTATAGTTACATTGTAGTTAACAGCAAAATACTAAACAAACTAGTTTTTAAAATTTGTTAATTTAAAAATAAAGAAGGGATCTATGCAACAAAAAGTATTGAAACAAGAGTTGAATGATGGTATTACAGCATAGCTCAGTGGGAAAGTCCCTACTTTGGCACATTAGCTATAGCAATTATTTTGCTCAATGCCTAAGTAGGGATTTTCCTACTGAGCTATCCTGTAATACCATCATTCATCTCTTGTTTCACTACTTTTTATTGCATAGATCCCTACATCTTCTTAAAATTAACATTTTTAAAAATACTAGTTGTATCTTACTTTCCACAAAGTACAGTTGATTCACAAACACAACCAAATGTAATTTAAAGCCCATCAACTGTACTTTAAGAAATTTCAAAGATTTGTCAATTACACTAGTGATATTAATTAAAATTTAAAGCATCAGCAGTTTGCATGAATGCTTTATTAGATTGTACTTGGCTGCTCTATTAGAGTATAGGTGACTGCTCTATTAGAGTATCTCGATTTTTAAAAAGGATTAATATACCCTCTGCAGATCCTTCTCTGGATCTACAATCTAGATCTTCCCTGGATCTGGATCCTTCTCTTTCCTGGAGCTACAGTGGCAGTGGTGTGATATCCTGCCATGCTCTAGTACGAGTATATGGATATTTTACTTTATGGTTTTTATGGAGAACACCATGGTAATTACAATAGCATGGAATATCGTTTCAATTTTTGACAATACTGGTATCATTTCATCAGAATATTGTTGTTTGATATTATAACTAAAATACTGCCCACCCTATATATGACCCACTTAGTGAAAACCAAACTAGTTTGCATAATTCTGCTTTTGAGATAGACAATGAGTAAAAAGTGGAAGGTACAAAAATAATTAATTTTTATGCATGTAATAATTTGCTTCAGTAAACAATGAAACAATTACTCAAATTGATATAACTTTTGTATAACTGGATTTATCTCTTCATGAACAGTAAGCATATTTTTATTGTATTTCTGTACCATGCACTGTGAAAAAGGTGGGATATAATAAGGTATTTCCAGTGGCTTATTGAATACAAATAAGCCTTAATATAAACCCTGTATTATACTCATGTTATACTTTAGTATAATGCATACTATACTATTACATATATGGTTTCAGTTTATTTACTACATTACCTGAAACAGCTTATATCGAATATAATGCCCACACTATACCATCACATTTGCGAAAAGGGGTCTTCCACACACATCCAATTTACCAACTTTAATAACTTCAGATAGAAAAAAAGGTATCGACTTGAAATTTGGTCAGTAGTGAGCACCCACATAGCTTAATGGCTACAGAAAATATCAGGTTTATATGTTAGCTGAACACTAAGTTATGGTCTATCAAGTTCATAGAACTGGATGTGTGTGGAAGACCCATTTTTGCAAATCTGGTCATATATGGTTTCAGTATGTTTAACTCATTAACTAAAGCCTTACATGAGATTGTTAGTATAATACAGGTTATATCAAGCTTTTTTGTATTCAATAAGCCACTGAAAATACCATCTTATGTCCCTCTTTTTTCACAGTGATGTATAAAGCAAACATGGATGTTTTTATTTACATAGCGGTATAATAATAGTGTTATCGTTGCCATATCTATGATGCTTGAAAACATGAATAGATATGGGCCAAAAACTGTACCTTGATGAATTCCCCCATTCATGATGAACAAAATGAGACAAATTATAACTCCATAGGCTGTTGCACTCGCAACTTATAATTGATTGAATGAATGCCTGTAATTTCCGTATATAATAGTTACTGAACAAATCAATTGTTTTGTTCTTCCTGCTGTTTATCACTATAACTCAACAGTATTCACCATATAAAACTGAAACTTTAACAGCCCAATGGATTTCCCTCTAGACAACCAAAGAAGTCAGTTGGAGTAAAATGTGAAGCTAGTTCATGCAGCAGGTCACATATTAATTATTTAGAAGTACTTCAGAATCAGCATTTTTGGTATTAGTGGATAGGTAATTTTATAACTTCTAAGTGAAAGGGTTATACTATAATATTATTTACCTGCATAATGTGGCCACATACCTACTACAAAATAATAGACTTGTTCACATTCCACTGTATTACATACATGTGTACACACAAAAATATACAAACTAGTAAACTTTGGACTATAGATACTGTACCTGAATAGTATTACTTACATCTAAACACATACACTACATACCTCTTCCGTTGTATTAGTCCAAAAAAATTGCCCTTCCTCTATTAACTCACTAAGGTATATAGGTTGGTGTGGTAAAAACTGGAACTCAATGGAACTGCCTTTTGCAGTCTTTTCATCTCCAAATATATGATTGTTGGTCATGAGAACAAAAGTAAACTCTCCATTCAGCTCCATTCGACCAATAAATCCTGTACCAGTGTCTTGACTCCTGCAACGCATATGAATAATTTTTTTGATGGTTATGCATGTACACAAGGATAAATCCAAAAGGAGTGCACCAGGGTAGTAGTTACATATATGAGCAGGGATCCAGAGTATTTTAACACATCTGTGTGCGTGTGCATGTGTGCGTGTGCATGCATGCGTGCATGTGTGTGTGTGTGTGTGTGTGTGTGTGTGTGTGTGTGTGTGTTTGTGTGTGTGTGTGTGTGTGTGTGTGTGTGTGTTACATCCAGCATGAGTACTGGTGTGTTATATCTGACACATGTATACCAATGTGATATACTTCCACATGTGTGTATGGCAATGCATTATTCAGCAAAAAGTACACTTCTCCTTAAAGCATTAGTGCCAATGTTGCCCTCCTTTTGCAACCAAGTTATGCTACAAAATATTGTATTATTTGAGTCACAGTGTGGTGGTTGGTAGCTGAAGGCTTCATGAGGGATGACATAATATGCGCATGTCTACATGAAAAACACTGAAGTATAATATGTAATGACATGGTTTTACATATTGTGTATAACTGTGTATATTGGTAAGTATGCATGTATTATAATTTCTACTGGCTGCCATCATGGTGCAGGTGGAATGCACACTACATGCATGTTATTAAAATAAGCATGCTGTAAATTTTAGTATCACGTTGTAGCGTGTAGAGGAGCTTTTATGTACAAATATTAAACTTGCAGTAGTAAAAATTACTATTGTTTCTGGATACTCTTCAAAAGCCCGAGATGTAAGGATAAGTGATAATAGTACTGAATTCGCTTTATTTTCATGCAAAAATTTTTGTGATAAAAATTTTTGTGTAAAAATATTTTCATATGATTTTACATGAATGACTGCTCTATTAGAGTAGTTCGATCTTGTATAAAAATTTTCGTGCAAGAAATTTTCGTACAAATTTTGTATACAAAAATTATTTTACAACAAAAAAAAGCAAATTACGATAGTTTATACATACGCATCTTAAATTAATTGTCATACGTATACTGTATGTAGAATGGTACAAAAAAGGACAGTCACTGCTCAGTATATATAAAATCATGCATTTTCCCACCATAGCCACTGTGACATACATAGTCCCCTGGTAAACATGGAGAATTTTCTACATTTCATGTGATGACTGTTCTATTAGAGTATCTCAATCTTGTATGAAATCTTTCATTTGGTTTAAGGATGGGGAGGGGCAGCACCCTTGTGCCTCTCCCTCTCTTTCAGTTCACTGTTAAGCTGCTTTAATTAAACAGTACACTTAATATTGTGAAAGGCTCTAGTATGTGTTGTAGGACAACAAGAGGTCCCTGTATGTTTACTCCATGCACTTCCTGCCTGTGCACCCCCTAGATCAACCCCTGTACAAGTTCATAAATAATTACCCTCTAATCAAACAGACTGCACCCTTGATTTCTGTCATCATTGTATCACTCACTACACCACTTCCATTATCTGAATTGATTATTTTTTCAGTACCTTCATCATCATCATCATTTTGATTAGAAGTAGCTCCTGTATTACATTGAAATATATACATACTGTATATAAACACAGTATGTTACACTGTATTTTAGGGATCATGGAGGATTGGCCTATAGTTAATGTGCCAAAGTAGGGACTTTCCCACTGAGCTTGCTGTAATACCATCGTTCATCTCTTGTTTCATTATTTTTCATTGCATAGATCCCTACTTCATTTTTTAAATTAACAATTTTTAAATACTAGTTTGTTTAGTTTTTTGTTGTAGCTCAACTATACTTGTGACTGTTTTATTAGAATATCATAAATACATGACTGTTGTATTGCTGTATTAGAGTATCCCGAGTCAGACAATGGATGTGCAGCTAGCTACACCAATAAGGTCTAAGCAAATAGCTAGATTGTGAAGAGGTGTGGTCTTTGTACTCTATCGCGAGTAGTCAACCTAGATGGGTGTGGTTGTAAACCTATTGCAAACTAGTCTGGCAGCGCCCACTCTTTTGCATGGCGCCACCAGACAAATCACGCACGAGATCACAATCACGAAGTTGCAGATATCTAGCTAGTATACCTCTTATAGTAATGCCAGAATTGAAGTGCTTCAAAAATCCAGCTCTGAAATAGTTAAGTGGTGTCTATACACATGTATGCTACTGAAAGAAAGTGTTGATACAGAAAATTAACGCCTCGATATGGTTTCATTGGATAAAGGATAAAGAAGAAGACAAGCAGCCTGATTGGAGATAAAAGAAAGACAAGGCGCAGAGGGCCTACACTCGTTGGAACCCCAAAAGGCATGTCCCACTGGTGACTTTGTTATTGTGGCATAAAATGGTGGCCATCCGCTGCTTTGTTTAGTCTCTAGCCTTGCGACCATGGTCTGATAGACAGTCAGGCAATGAGACTAAAATTTGAGTTTTGGCAATTTAAAAAAAAATCTATATCTGGCCATCTGTAAGCATCTTGTTATATTTTATGTATCATATGAACTAGTGCTATTCCATAAAAGTGATTTTCGTTGTGTAAGATGTCTCTAGGGTGATTTTCAAAGGCAGAATTTTGGGTGGCACACGAAATTTTCGGGCTGATCCCTACTCAAAATGTACTACTGTACCATTTGATATTAGAGATCATGGAGGATTGGAATTTTCTGGCCAAAAAGTATCACCCAAAAACCAGATTCACAATACCATCCTGGTGTCTTGGTAGCATTGGTTGCTATAATCAAGTCCAAAAGTGCTTTCAATACAACCCTAATGCTTCCAATAGATAGTTTGAAAATTAAAAAATATATATTCAATGAAATGTTTTACTAACTAACTAACTGTCTGATGCCGTCAGGCAAGTGTAACTTGATAATGGCTAAGGCTATGGGCTCGATTTTTTCACTGCCGTATTCAACATCACTTTATCCCGAGACATGCCTTTTGGCATACAGCAGTAAGTACGTACAATGTACGCATCATGGACTTACTTTTGTCCTCCTTTGTGTCCCACTTCTTTTTGCTAATAACCCAAGGTGTCGATTTGTGGTGGCATGATGGCTTCTCTATGTTTGTAAACAGGAATCATCAGTATTTTCTGTGGTGACTAAATTGATTGCAGAGGCGTTTCTCCTACTGTTCCTTGTTTGTAATGCTGTGAAAAGGACTGAAAGCAAAGTGTAATGGCTGCTTCCTAGGCCTCTTCAGCAATTGATAGTTGGGATTTGCTGATCATCCATACTTTTCATGGTGACTGGAGCGCTTCTCCTACTGTTCTTCACTAGTAGCACTGTGTAATGGGCTGAACATAGCTAAAAGTAAAGCATAATGGCCACTTTACTTTTGAGTCAATAATTGATAGCTGGAGCATGTGTTCAGACGAAAGCATTAACTCTGGCATCATCCTTTCTTTTATGTGGTATGTGCCGGTTCACTGGTCATAGTAATGCTATTACAAACAAGTATAACGAAAAATTAAGAATTGTAAGTCTGATTTACAGATCACCAAAAAAAGTAGAGAAACAAGGAAGGTTGTCTACACCTGCAGATATTATACCAGTGGACATTAATTTTTATTCCTAATTCATCCATGGGTATAGACTGAAGTAAGGATTAAATGTTTACCAGTATATTCTGCAGGCGTAGGCAATCTCTTTTATTTCTCTACTTTTTCTGTGATCCCTAATCGAACTTAAAATCCCTATTTTTTCTTGTGAATCGTAAATCACTATTATATGCATGGATACAATGCACAAAATGCTAAATGGTGAAAAGCAGTAGCCTAGCCACATATGTGATCAGGCTAGGTAGGGCATGCAGGCACAAACTGCATGACATCACACAACAGGTCATATCTCACTATTGGAATAGATTCTGTAACTTGTACTATAATACCAGTCCAATGTTTAATAGAAGATAAAAACTGCATGATGGCACAAAAGGTCATATATAAGTCAAGAAAGTTTGAAAAAGGAGGCAGTTTTATATGCCCTCATGCTTTATTTGTGCAGGCCTGGTCGCATATTTAGAATATTCAGAATACAGAATACACACATCCACTAGTTTTACTCTCAGTGTTTTTGGTACAATACCATTGTGGTTGTTATGAATGATGAAATGGTCCTGCTACTAAGTGATGAGTTGGTTACCACAGGTTGATAAATAATGAGCATCAGCCACTCTGTCTAGCTGTAGTTAAAACCCAACATGGTACTTTGATACTTCTATGCACTGGGATTTAATTAACAGTGTTGTACCAGGAGTCCATAAGTGTCTTGTGGTACTTATGGATTCCTTGTTAAGAAAAATCTAATTTGCTACATGTGACCTGATTCTGGAAAACCAGTCTTAATGTATCGTTTGACAATTCAAATATTTATGACCACAGTAAGGCAATTTAAGGCTTTCAAATTTACAATAATCAGAATTACAACAAATTCTGTGAAATATTCTAACAGGTGCATAATGTCCTTAAGGTTACGGGATAGTGAGCAACTGTCAAACAAAAATTTTATTACGTAATTAAGGCGGGCTTGGTGTTGCTGTGTTTTGTATCAGCTGGTAACAGGCTTAAATTGTTGGGAGAATAATAACGTGCTGACTGGACAGTTACAAGGTACAAGAAAACACATGTAACAGTACAAGATAACATAGATACAACACACTTAGCAACTGGCGCACCTGTAAGCGCATGCGTAGTTTTGCTGACTAATGGCGATATTTTCCTGAACCAAAAATCAGGACTGTCAAACTAGTTGTTAACATTTTGTATAAACAGACTACTAGTCTGGCTTCTTGTCTAGGTCCTGACGGAGCCATTTGTTAGAAATAATGTTTCTAGTGCTTGTGATATCAATTTAAAAATTAATTTTGTGACCACAGTGTCTTGCTTTAGGCCATATTGTAGTCATATTTCAGCAACCATACACATTATTCACAAATCCTCTTGTCAGTCCCTCACAAGTGATGTTCTTCAAACCTTAGAATTGTTAGTAAGTTCTCATGGTTCTTCATTGGTCTGATTTTTGGTTCACAGTTTTCACTGTTTGGCATGGGGACAACTCATGTTTCCATAACAACATTTGAATTCCATGTTGATTTATGAGAAGTTAAGAATGCATAAATATTTGATAACAATGCATTAAGAAAAATCAAACCCCTAATCATGAAAAATGATCGATAGTGTACATGTGGGGTTTACAGTATCCCGTAACCTTACTGGTGAAAAAACTGGAGGAACGGGAACAGATACTATATACATGAACAGTGTACAGAAAAAGGCCATACGATAAAAGAATATTCATACCAGCTAAAGCAGCAGTGCCATGTGGTTTTGCTGATGATGATGTTGGCTTCGACTTGGTGCTTTCATCTATAAACATTAACAAATGAACTAGGGCAGAATCAATTACATGCATGAGCACAAACTACTGTATACACATATGTGTTCACTTTAAATGTCAATGGTATAGTTATTATTTATTCTGAAAGTGAAACAGATCACATCAAGCACAGCAAAGGAAAAATTAGAATTGCTTCAACTAAACTACTGTATATTGAGTGATTATGGAAAACTTTCCTTCCTTTTGATATAATATGAAGAGATGTTTGAAGTACACAATATAAATATACTGTATATGAGAATGGCAACCTAGCAATGATAATTATCAATCTCCTAGATTTCTTGCTGGTTGTGATGTGTGAAAAATTGAAGCATGATTGATTTGTCACTATGGCCACAAAGCTACATGAATACATTATCAAATTTCAGGTCTGTTTTTGCTGGCTGCATATCCCAAACCCAGTGGAATGCCATATGAATCATCTGGCACCTTGATTGATAAACCTGGGGATGGTTGTATGTACAGTAGTTGTACAGCTCCTTGGTATTGAATAAGGACATTTACTGTCAGTAAATTTCCTTTAATTTTAGCCAGTTTTGATCCCTAAATGGCCCATAATTATACTTTGGCATAACTCGTGACTAAGCGTTCCTGTTTTATTTGTAAAAAATTACTTGCCTTCCCCTATACTCTCTGTCCTACACCTGTATTGGAGCTCACCTGATACAGTCAACCTTGAGCTGAATCTATTAAACACTTACTGTACTTGTTGGTTATTTGTATAGCAGATTCCCTGTTTAATGAATTTGTGTAAATTGTGCAAAATTTTGTTTCTTTGGCAGGTTTTTGGGATGGAATTTTTGGCAAAATGGAAAGCACATTTACTCTGTAATCATAAACACACAATTTATAACACAAACCTTCAAATAATGCTCTGTAGCTTGGTATGGGTGTGAAAGGAGTAGCATACTGGGTTTTTGTTAAATACATTCAAATCATCACACCTTGCCTTCTTTTTTGTTTCTACTGTATGCACAGTAAGAGCCAATTTTGCCTAAAAACTTGCTGTTGGCTTTGAAAAAGCAATCCTTTACTGCTAGGAAGTGTTGTTTTTGTCCAAGGAGACATTGGAGGGATATGGTGGTGCGAAACCACCTTAGAATCAGTGCATTTAATAGTTTTCAATTCGCACATGGGAAGGGGTATACTGTACACAAATTTCATATTGGCTACCTAAAGACATGCTAAATTATTAAATTTTTCAAGTTTCATTAATGTAATCACTTTTTATAGCACATAATAAAAAAAGTGCACATTATAAAAAAGGTCTATGACAGAGTTGAAATATACTTACTTGGTGGAGGCTTGGTTGATGATGTGCTTTTTGGCTTTGCATCTATATACAAAACAAAGCAAACATATATAGATTATACTGCTTTTACATATATCTGCATATGGAAGTACATGCTCTGTGTTTGCACTTAAAATGCAAGCATCATAAATTTGATTAATACTATAACGTTATGGCAAATACATGTGTATTATAGTTCTAATGTAGAATTTCAGATTCTGTTGTAAATATTTGTGATTATTTAATATATCAGCCAAACGGATTAATGAAATACAGTATTCTAAAAATAACAACCAGATAAACACATTTAAAGTTGAAGTATCGATATAAATGGTACAATACACTGAAAAACTGACATTTTAACTGTTATTAGCTACATATAGATGCTGGTGTAATATTGGGAATGATAGCCATTAATAGGCACCTCATGAGCTTTTACAGGTTTTTGCTATTGAATTCGTCACCTTTGCAATATATCAACCTCATCCCATTTGCAATTAAATTTGTCACTTTTGCAGTAGAATTCATCTCTTTTGCAATAGACTCTATGCCTTCTCCTGGGAAACCATGAGAACTCAACATCCACCAATTTGAATGGGGCCACAGTATTAATAGTTCATTTACTATTTAAATACCATACCTGTTTCACTGCCCATATAAAAGTCTCAATAGTAGCAATGAAATTTATCCGGTATTTCACTACAGCAGTGAAAAAGTTGTAATTGTAATTCCATTGGCTAGAATTTATGTTAATAATGTAGCGCCAATTAGTGTTGACGCGTGTTTAGTACATAGTGACAAATTGCGTACATAGCAACGCTAATGCACAGCATGCTCATATCAAAAAGTTTTGAACAATACATTACCATTGAAAGTACACACCCACTAAATCACGTAAAACGCATAAAATGGTGTAAAATGATAGTGATTTTCGTGTACTTTCGAAACGCTAGCAACATTATGTGATGGTACCCACAAAATACGGTCTTTTAATAACTCACATACCTCTAAGGAATACTCCACCTTGTTTTCATGGCTCTAGCTGTAGAGCATATAACCGTCATTTCACGATCTCTGAAACTGGTTTGTCTTTTCTCCCAATGCGTAATGTATTGTGGGATTCAGCGGTTACCAAGACTATTGGAATTCACCCTAATCTAATCAGTTTAATTATAACATACGGTCTGGAATACCATATATATGAATTATTCTTTGATATTTCGGACGAAATAAACCAAGAGTCACCAGGTTAGTATCCGTCTTTTTAGTGTAAATACGAAATATACGGAGCGTCACTTCAAGAAAGCATCCGCGTGAGTGATTTTGTTTGTAATGGTTGTGTTCTTCATTGTATAAGCCTATATAAACAAAAACTGTGTTTCCCAGTGCTCAGATTAGTGGGATTTGAGCTTACTGTGTCAGCTGAAATGCGGAATTCCGATAAAATCTGTAAATTTCTTAGATTCCGAATGCAATAGACTATTTTTGATATGTTATATGCAGCCAGTATGGTATTAACTGGAAAAAGCATGGGTAGCAGTGAAATTTGGGATAAATACCACTCTTGTTGTATTGGAAATGGTAAATTTCACTTGGCTTCGCCTCGTGAAATTTATCCCCATTTCCAATACAATACCCATGGTATTTATCCCAAATTTCACTGCTACCCATGCTATTACTAGTACGAATAACATGTGCAGTTTATGGAATTCCTGCTGACAGAAACGGACATACCTAGTGTATCATTGGGGAAGAAACCACCTGAGGCTTACAGATAGCACAGCTAAAATAAAGTTTTGGCTATGTTACCACAGAGCCAGTTGGCTGGTGAAGCTAAAAACTAAGACTGATTACATGAAACGGTTTGTCTTCATAATAATTGTGGAAAAATAGGAGAATTTTCAGATATGTTATAGTTATATCACAGCAGAATAGAATATCTTAGTTACTGACATGAGTCCAAGGCAAAGTCAAGGACGAGTGATATATTCTATGATGATGTGATATAACTGGCTTATATCCAAACAAAATACTGTTGTCACTTTGATGTATATGGCTTCATATTCAGCTTACAAAAACATGCTGACACTGCATTTTGATTGCTGACATTGTACAATTGATGATTTACACCTTACTGGACAATATGGTAGTTATTTCGTGGGCAATAACTGCCATATTATCCATGTAAATTCTTTGAAGTATTGCTTCACTGGGATATAAGTAATTAACATAAACAAAGCTTAATTTATTTGTAACATAATTTAAAATTCTCTTGGAGACGTCTCTTAAAAATGCTAGCATAAAAACAGAATTCGCCTACCCTAATAAAGGAGTAACCAAAATGGAATGTGACTGTTCTATTAAAGTAAAGTATATCTTTTAGCTACAATTAATGCTTGCTAGCAATCACCTTTATAGTTGCAGAAGAAAACAGATGTAGATATTAATGCAATCCATTCAACAGATCTCCAACTTTACATTCCTGGTTCATCACAAAGTTCAAACAAAGTAGCCAACACTATCGCCATAGACTCCCCTCTAGCACAAAGTAAATTCATGACTATTTCAGTGCGCCACTGTGCACTCCAGAAAATCAGTGTGCGCATTCAACTCACATGTGTACAAAGTGACTACTATCAACCATCAGCAACTGAAGGGAACAACGTCACCACCAATTGAGGCCTGACTTCCATTGTGCGATTTAAATCAACACAATCACATGATTTCTTGCATTGTATTGGCTAATAATATTTGATGAATTCCTAATGTGTATGGCTGCATCCTAGTGCACAGTGCAATGAATATGGTGTACAACCACCAATGTATTCCAGTATACATTACTATAGATTATCATGTGATTCATACTTATCGGTGATGCATACCTCGAGTGATGAGTTGTAAAAGTAAGAGATGCCCAGTGTTATATGTGATAGAGTTTTGGAATATCACCCATATGGGCGTGCCTGAAATAATTAGAATTTTCATGTTTAGTGAGCTGCTATTAAGAGCAGGATACAGTTTTGAAAATATTTCAAGAACTTTCTGGTAATTAAAGGTATTGACCATGGCTTACAATCACCAAGAAGTAGATGTGCACTAAAAAGGTTGCTATTTGATCATTAAATGTTTTAGGTGTAAAATGCGCCAATATGGTTGATTTCCCAAAATTCAGTCACATAAATACTGAATTTGTAGTTTGAGAACTGGGGCCCTAGTTTTAGAGCTTTGGGGGTCCCCTTAGCCCCAGGGCCCTAGGCAGCTACCTACCTTGCCTACCCTTAAGGCCGGCCCTGAAAGTAACTAATTATTATGATATATCACATCATTATTTTGCTTACTAAGTTTGGCAGCCATTTGCTGAAATAGCTTGTCATCACTACTCTTCAGTGTTTCATAAAAGCCTGCATATTTATCAGGAATATTTTGGTCCAAAGATTCCAGCACTAAATCAACAAATGTGACCGGGCCTGCGAAAACAGGGCATGTGGGCACAAACTACACAACATCACTCTACAGGTCATATCTCAGTGCTGGAACAGAATATTCATATTTTGTTACTTGCATCATAAAGCCAATTACATTCTTACTAGATGCTCAAAATTGCATTGCCATAGCATACTGGTACAAAAAGTTATGAGTGATGAAAGTTTGAAAAAGTAGTCAAAAATCATGTGCCCACATGCCCTATTTTTGCAGGCCCAGTCACAAATTCCTTCATTCCTTTTCCATTATTTTTCTGAGTCAGCTCAATGCTTTTCTTTTCATCAAATGTAACAACATCTTTGCTGAATAAAGTGTCAAGCATGTAATCTATTCGTAGTTTACAAAAATCTTTGTATTGACGTTTAAGATCGGCTTTAGCAAATGAACAATCAATAGAATCTGTAATACAGAAATTTATTGACAATGCAGTTTAGCATGTGCATAAACTACTCAAATCTTGTCAATTAATCTAACCAACAAGCAACCAACATTCATGCTTTGTAGTGCACATGTATCTAGTCCAGTGTGATCATTACCCACCAGCTGGTGATTTCATCATTCTTTTAACAACTCTAATCTGATTGGATTCCTATGATATTATCAGTTGTTGTACTTCAAAGGCTTAATTTCTGATTGGCTACTCAAAATGCAATGCTTGATGCATTTAAAAGGCTTCAACTTTGATTATATAATTACCACATAATTTTCTTGTCATACTTAAATGGCTTCTGTGATATTGTTATTTCATTAACCATTTTACAGTGCAATTACAAAACCAATCATATTATTTGGAAGTAATTGCACTCTTACTATTGGAACAAGTATATGGTAAACTAAAATACTATGTGATTAGAATAATAGCATGAACTGAATTGCATAATTTATTTTATTTCATTAAAAAGAGCATTAATTTATTACTTATTTTGATGTCATGTTTACTAGTGGTCCTACACTTCTTCCAAATCAACTCCTAAGGCTTCTTTAGCAGATAGGGGAGCTTTCTAAGGTTATGTTTAAGTGAGTGTTCCATTAGGATTTGAAACACTCAGGATAAGTGAGACATATATATGAAGAGTTCATGGGAAGAGAGGGAGAGCAGTGGCAGATGTAGAAAAAGTTTCTCAGCTTCAGGAAGTTTTCAGTAACTGTGATCTCAGACTGTCCAGCTGGGCTGAATGTTAACTTGATACAGTAGCTCAGTGGTCTATAGCTGCATAGATCTATGGTGCAAACTATCTAGCAATGAATCATTAAAAATCACTCCACAACATTGTTTCACAGTTGAATCCAGGCCTTCGCAGTAAGTTTTAAAACAAAACAGCACTTATACTCATTAAACGATAATTATTTGTAGGGGCATTTAATACATTTAAATATCACATTGGCATTTTCAAGGCAAGAGTATGAAGTTTGGCCAGTAGAACTCTATTGCTATAACTTATTCGCAAAGCATTTCCGCACATTTCTGACAACATCTCCATCATGAAGTTATCACTTTGCATGAATCAACCACCCTACAAGCAAGCATACCTATCTAGGCCTTTAGTAAACTCTGTAATTATTCCATAAATAAATCTGACCAGGCCAGTGAAAATAGGGCACTTGGGCACATAAAAAATGCCTAACTTCTCAAGTTTCATCATTCATAACTTTTGATACAGTTGTGTTATGACTACGAAAGTTTCAGCATATGTTACCCTTCCACTTGGCTATATAATACAAGTTATAGAATGCACTTATGTTACTCCAATACTGAGATATGACCTGTTGTATGGCAGAGTGTAGTTTGTGCCTATTTTTGCAGGCCCTGTCACAAAATAATGGTTCAATAGTACTGATTAAAACATTAAACTGTGGTTGCACTATTATTGACTTGGGTGACTGATTGCCTTGTACAGGCAATAAGCTGTAACACAGGGCAGGAGGACTCTGGCCCTCGAGCTGTTGGGCATACATATCAGGCAAAGCCCTCATGTTTATATTACAACTATTAATTGAATACCCTCTACCTGGTAGTAGAGAAGTGTTGATAGGTGTTAAATAGAGTAAAGTGCTGATGCTTTGCTAGGGGAAGCACGTTTGCTTTATCTTTTTCACATATTTCCTTATACCTAACATTATGAACTCTTGACCATCTTAGTGACCCACCGAGTAAAAACTTGACTTGTTTGCATAATACTGTTATTGAGATAAATGCCATTGAAATATGTAAAAATGCGTTTTGCTAATAAATAATTTATGCATGTTTTAATTGCTTCAGTAAACAATGAAGAAAGACTCGAATTGAGATATCTAATATACCAATGAATTGGGGAGTAAGAATATTTTTGTTTCGTTTCTGTACCATTGAGTTACGTGTATTTATTTACGTTGCGGTAAAAATGTAACTTTATCATTTCCATTTCGTAGCTTGAACAACCTTGTTACTTAATAGCAAGAGTGCATTTAAGCCAAACACTATACCTTTCAGAATTCCCCATTTCATGGTGAATAGAATGATACAAGTCCCAACTCTGTAGCCCATTGCAATTGAAAGTATGATAGATTAAACAAGAGCCTGTAATTTTTCCCATATAGGCACTGTACAAATTGATATTTTGCTCTTGTTGTCTATCACAATAACTCCAAAAGAACTTAGCAGATAAGGCTGAAATTTTAATAGCCCATTGGTTTTCTTCTCTAGATGGCAAAAAAGTCATAAACCAAAGTTCGAGGAAAGTTCAACAGGTCGGCCAGGTTTTCGCTCAGCGGGCCACACATGAACAGTGTCTACACAAACACTTTTACCAAAACAATCAAACTATAATATGCACCTTTATACTACAGAATGAATGAAAACTATTAAATTGATAGACTGTATTAAGCACCAATTAAGTTGTTATTGGTATCATAAGACTATAGAAATAATAAAGCAGGTATGTATGATTCATCACTAAACTGCTCCTTACAGAACCTTATACCCATGAGTATTGGTATCACCTGCACATATCTATAAATACATACAAATATCTGTACATATCTGTTCCCATACTTCTTTAGAATTACAAGAAAAATATTAGATTAATCAAAGACAAAAATGAGCCATTTTTCATTTGTGGTGCCATTCTCCATTTTTCTTACTAGGGCCATCCTTCTTTTCTTTTGATGAGGCATGCATGTGTTCATTAGTCATCAGAAACATAAACAAACAAGTATAAGAAAAATAGGAATTTTAACTTGTATTAACCCTCTCACTTCCACAACTGCCATATGGTGGTTTCGATATATGTAACCCAATCTGCGAAAAGGGGTCTTATAGCCTTTTCAATTGCATGTACTTGGCAACCTATAACCTGACTTGTGATGCGGTATCACTCTAAAATATGGTCCCCTTATACCCCTAACATAACACTATGGCTTGTTGTATTATGAAGGTGATAGGTTGATATCATGAGGAGTTACGATTAGCCAAACTGGACAATTTGGAAAGGCTATAAGACCCCTTTTCGCAGACTGGGTCACATATAAATGCCCATAAGATCATACTCTAAGCGATCTGTGGCTTCGGTCAAGTGTTTTGGTGGCTCCTGTGCTTATCCTGTGGTGGCCACGCCCTTACGTGAATGGGAACAGGGATGGCTGGTCTCTCGCACACTATCGTGCAGTTAGATGATATAATTGCCTACTTTTGGGATGTTGATAATAAGCATTATAGACAATTCTTCGAAGATAATGGCACTACTAATGAAGAGAAACAGTAAGGAGAGGAACTGTATGGGTTAGAGTGGTGCGCTGCTACTTTTCTTACGTCGTGGGTCAGTGACCCCGTACGTATATGCGCATGTAACACTTTCACACTTCAGATCAAAGGAACCGCCCAGGCTACATTTCGTATGTAGCAGGGCTACAACTAGGCTGTTTTGACAGCTAGACTATTTTGATATAAGGAAGATCAGGGGTGAATATGGTAATTACAACTATTATGCAATACTTTGAATTTATATTTAAAGCCTTAAAGTTATTAAATCAATCAGTTTAAAGCTTTTGAAGTTACTTCATGTATTTGAGAGTACTTTTGATGTACGTGAAAGTGCTTTTGATGTGGTTTGGTATAGTTTCAAAAAAGTTTCAACTATAGCACTAGCACTTACTATGTAAGGTTTTTAAAATGTATAAGAAACCTATATCACCAAGAGATAGTTTTATTGTGGGATTCAGTTTGTCTCAATTGAGAGCCACAGTAGCTCAATTGCAAGCCACATGAAACCCACAATGTAAAGTACATTTTGCCTATATAGGTTTTATATACATTTTCGTAGTTTTTAAAAGAAAGAAACACTTAACAACACAAATAGGCAGATCAAAGGAATTATTTATTTGATCTACCCATGCAAAGTGTTACATATCAAGACACACGATAGTGTGTCGTGCGGCCCAAGAAGCCGGCACGCCACACCGTGAGTATATTGACAGGAAGTAAGAAAACATCATTTTCACACATTTGTATCTTGGTGATACCTCATCCAAATTTGCTGAAGAGTTGCCCGCCAGCTAGGGGAGTCTACATTCCAAATTTGAAGGAAATCACTCAAGCCATTTCCGAGATACGAGTGGCCAAAGTTTGGTTTTTTTCTTCGTTTTTTTTTCTCTTCTTCTTCGTCTTTTTGCACACTTGCAAAAATTGCTATAAAATGCAAATGCGTACTCCGATCGCCTTGCAATTTGGCACACAGAAGGGGAGTACAAAGGCGAATCCTAGCATCAAATTTGGTGCAAATCCGGTGAATGATTCAGGAGTTATGACCGATTATTCGCGTAAAACAAGATCGATTTGTTGTCACGCCTACAGGGTAAACTGCTTCATGGAATGAGTTGAAAATTGCTATGTAGATGGAATAACCATCGTAGGAGTGCCTTTTGGTGGTTTGAAAGTAATCGAGATAAAGACCACGGAAATATGACACAAAACCCAACCTGTGTCACAATTACGCGATTGATTTTTAGGAATAAAAAAAGTATTAGTTTTCACGCCTACTAGGCAAACCGCTAAGAGCAATGAGCTGAAAATCGGTGTATAGCTCGAATAATCTTCATTGAAAATCCTTGCAGTAGTATAGAAGAATTGGATTACAAACTACTGAGTTATGATTCGAAAGCCAACTCCGTGTAGCAAATGCGAGATCGAGATACTCTAATAGAACAGTCACCCTAATAGAGCATTCAGCTAATTTATTTACTCCATTATAGAATTCTATTACCATATTCTGTAGGGAGTTCAGCTGCAAACAGTTAATCTTATAGACAGTTCAGCAAGAAGCAAGTCACCCTATAGAGAGTTCAGCTACAAATATATCGCTGTAGTGATTCATAACATTGCAAGTCACACTGAAGAGAGTTCAGCTATAAACAAGTCATGCACCCTGTACAGAGTTCGGCTACACTCTCTAGAGAATTCAGCTACAAACAAGTCACTGTGGAGAGAGTTCAGCTACAAAGAAACTATCCTGTAAAGAGTTCATCTATACAAACAAGTTACCCTATAGAAATCACCTGCAAACAAGTAACCCTGAAGAGAGTTCAGCTACAGACAAGTTACTTTATAGTTTATACAGTGTTCAGCTACAATAAGTCACTCTGTAGAGAATTCAGCTACAAATAAGTCACTCTGTAGAGAATTCAGCTACCACCAAGTCACTCTGTAAAGAATTTTGCTACAAACAAGTCACCGTGTAGAGAGTTCAGCAACCAAAATACTACTCTGTAAAGTGTTCAGCTATACAAACAAGTTACTCTGTAGAGAGATCAGCTAGAAACAAGAGAGAGTTCAGCTAGAAGAAGTCACCCTGTAGAGACCTCAGCTGCAAAGAAACCCTGTAGAGAGATCAACTACAAACAAATCACCCTGCAGAGCATTCAGCTATAAACAAATCACCCTGTAGAAAGTTCAGGTACAAACAAATCACCCTATATACAGTTCAGCTACAAAAAAAATCACTCTGTAGAGAGTTCAGCTACAAAGAAGTTATGCTACAGTGAGATCAGTTTGAAACAAGAGGTTTCAGCTACAAACAAATTAACCTGTAGAGAGTTCAACTATGAACAGATCATCCTGTAGATAGTTCAGCTAGATACAAGTCACCCTATAGAGAGATCAGCTAGAGGAAGTCACCTTGTAGAGAGATCAGCTAGAAAAAGTTGCCTTGTAGAAAGTTCAGTAACAAAGAAACCATCCTGTAGAGAGTTCAGCTACAAACAAATCACCCTGTAGAGAGTTCAGTTACAAACAAATCACCCTGTAGAGAGTTCAGCTACAAACAAATCAACCTGTAGAGAGATCAGCTCGAGGAAGTCACCTTGTAGAGGGATCAGCTAGAAACAATTCACCTTGTAGAGAGTTCAGGTACAAAGAAACCACCATGTAGACAGTTCAGCTGCAAACATATCGCCTGTAGAGAGTTCACACAGCTAGAAACAAATCACCCTGTAGAGAGATCAGCTAGAAGAGGTCACCTTGTAGAGAGTTCAGCTACAAAGAAACCATCATGTAGAGAGTTCAGCTGCAAACAAATCACCCTGTGGAGAGTTCAGCTACAAAAAGATCACTCTAGAGAGAGATCAGCTAGAAGAGGTCACCTTGTAGAGAGTTCAGCTACAAAGAAACTATCATGTAGAGAGTTCAGCTGCAAACAAATCACCCTGTACAGCGTTCAGCTACAAAAAGATCACCCTGTAGAGAGATCAGCGAGAAGAGGTTACCTTGTAGAGAATCCAGCTACAAAGAAACCATCATGTAAAGAGTTCAGCTGCAAACAAATCACCTTGTAGAGAGTTCAGCTACAAAGAAACCATCATGTAGAGAGTTCAGCTACAAAGAAACCACCATGTAGAGAGATTAGCTGCAAACAAATCACCTATAGAGAGTTCAGCTAGAAACAAATCACCCTGTAGAGAGATCAGCCAGAAGAAGTCACCTTGTAGAGAGTTCAGCTACAAAGAAACCATCGTGTAGAGAGTTCAGCTACAACGAAACCACCATGTAGAGAGTTTAGCTGCAAACAAATAACCTGTAGAGAGTTCAGCTAGAAACAAATCACCCTGTAGAGAGATCAGCTAGAAGAGGTTACCTTGTAGAGAGTTCAGCTACAAAGAAACCATCATGTAGAGAGTTCAGCTGCAAACAAATCACCCTGTAGAGAGTTCAGCTACAAAAAGATCACCCTGTAGAGAGTTCAGCTAGAAGAGGTCACCTTGTAGAGAGTTCAGCTACAAAGAAACCATCATGTAGACTCTGAGAGTTAAGCTGCAAACAAATCACTCTGTAGAGAGTTCAGCTAGAAGAAGTCACCATGTAGATAGTTCAGCTACAAACAAATCACCCTGTAGAAAGATCAGCTAGAAGAAGTCACCTTGTATAAAGTTCAGTTACAAAGAAACCACCATGTAGAGAGTTCAGCTACAAACTAGTGACCTTGTAGAGACATCAGCTAGAAAAGTTACCTTGTAGAGAGTTCAGCTACAAACAAATCATTCTGTAGAAAGATCAGTTAGAATAAGTTACCTTGTAGAGAGTTCAGCTACAAAGAAACCATTTTGTAAAGAGCTCAGCTGCAAACAAATCACCTGTACAGAATTCAGTTACAAACAAATCACCCCGTAGAGAGATCAGCCAGAAGAAGTTACCTGTAGATAGTCCAGCTACAAACAAATCTCCCTGTAGAGAGATCAGTTCAGCTACAAAGGAACCACCATGTACAGAATTCAGCTACAAACAAATCACCCTGTAGAGAGATCAGCTAGAAGAAGTTACCTTGCAGATCGTTCAGCTACAAACAATTCACCCTAAAGAGAGAGCATTTAGAAGAAGTCACCTTGTAGAGTGTTCAGTTAAAAAGAAACCACTATGGAGATTTCTGTAATAAATATAATGTATTATATATATAATTTGTACATTTACTGATAAATATTTAAAGCACATCTACTTCATCTTTGCATCTGATCTTCTCCCTGTAGTAAAGAAAAAAAGATAGGTTTAAAAAGTCCCAAAAACGGCTTTGGGGTATACAAATACAAAAAGGTGTGGCCCACAATAGGCCGGCTTTGGGATATACAAATACAAAAAGAAATGAAATCTAATCCAAAACAGCCAAGCTGTAAAAAAAGTGTGCGGCCCTCAAAAAGGCTATGGTGAAAAAAGATGTGAAATCCAAGGTGGCGGCCAAGAAATGGCTGTGATGGTAGGTTAATGGTAAAAACTTTAATAACAACAATTCAGGTGAATTTTTGTGACGCTTGGTCTTGGCACAAAATTCACCTGAATTGTCATTATTAAAAGTTTTACCTCTAACCTGCCATTTTTTGGCTGCCACTTCGGAATTCACATCTTCACCATGGCCTTTTTGGGGGCCACACCCTTTTTTAAAGCTTGGCTGTTTTGGATTAGATATCACTTCTTTTTGTATTTGCATACACCAAAGTGGGAGCTTTTTAACCTGTCTTTTTTCTTTACCACATAAATAAGAAAAAGACTTGAAGCAGATTTTTAATACTTTAATTATATTTGATTTTATCAGAAATTTTATATAATATTTATTACATGCCTATTTTTCTCTGCAGGATAAGCAGTTGATCTCTCTAATAGCTGACTTGAAATGTAGCCAAACTCTCTACAGGGTGACTTGTTTATGGTTGACCTGTCTACAGGTGTCTTGTTTGTAGCTGAACTCTCTACAGGGTTATCTGTTTGTAGTTGAACTCTGTACAGGGAGACTTGTTCTAGCTGATATCACTACAGGGTGACTTGTTTCTAGCTGATATATCTATCACGTGGTTTATTTCTAGCTGATCTCTCTACAGGGTAACTTGTTTCTAGCTGATCCCTCTGTATCGTGATTTGTTTGTAGCTGAACTCTCTAAAAGGTGAGATTGTTCTAGCTGATCTCTCTACAGAGTGGCTAGTTTCTAGCTGAGATATCTCTATAAGGGTGACTTGTTTGTAGTTGGTCTCTCTATAAGGTAGCTTGTTTATAGCTGAAATCTCTACAGTGCTATTTCTTTGTTGCTGAACTCTCTACAGGTTTACTTTGTCTAGCTGATCTCTTTACAGGGTGATTGTTTGTAGCTAATCTATCTATGGATGATTTGTTTGCAGCTTATCTATCTACAGGGTGATCTGTTCGTAGCTGAACTCTCTACAGGGTAATTTATTTGCAGCTGATATCTCTACTGGGTGATGTGTTTGTATCTGAACTCTCTACAGGATGATCTGCTCGTACTTGAACTCTGTACAGGGTGATTTGTTTGCAGCTGAACTCTCTACATGATGGTTTCTTTGTAGCTGAACTCTCTACAAGGTAACTTCTTCTATTTGATCTCTGTACAGGGTGATTTGTTCTAGGTGATCTCTCTACAAGGTGACTTGTGTCTAGCTGAACTCTTTATAAGGTTATCTGTTTGTAGTTGACCTCTCTACATAGTGATTTGTTTGTAGTTGAATAATCTGCAGGGTGATTTGGTTGTACCTGAACTCAGTCTCCACAAGGTGATGTCTTCTAGCTGATCTCTCTACAGGATGGCTTTTTTCTAGCTTATCTCTCTACAGGGTGACTTGTATCTAACTAAACTCTCTACAGTGTGATCTGTTAAGTTTGTAGCTGAGCTCTCTCTTGTTTCTAGCTGATCTCTCTATAGAGTTATAACTTGTTTGTATAGCTGAACTCTTTACAGGGTGGTTTTTTTTATTGGCTGCCAAACTCTCTACGCAGTGATTTGTTTGTACTACAGAGTGATTGTTTGTAGCTAAACTCTCTACAGAGTGGCTTACTTGTAGTTGAACATTGTATAAAGTAACTTGTTTGTAGCTGATCTTTATAAGGTAGCTAACTTGTTTATATAGATGAACTCTCTACACAATGACTTTTTTGTAGCTTAATTCTCTACACAGTGACTTGTTGTAGCTGAACTCTCTACTAGGTGACTTGTTTATAGATGAACTCTCTTCAGTGTGACTTGTAATATTCTGAATATCTACAGCGATATACTTGTAGCTGAACTCTCTACAAGGTGACTTACTTGTAGTTGAATTGTCTATCAGATTAGCTGTTTGTAGCTGAACTCCCTACAGAATAACTTGCAATGTAATATAATTCTATAATGGAATAAGTTATAAATGTAGCTTAATGCTTTATTAGGGTGACCGTTCTATTAGAGTATATCAATCTCGTATTTGCTACATGAAGGTGTTTTCAAATCATAACTCAGTGGTTTGTAATCCAATTTTTTGTGCTTCTGGAAGAACTTTCTGTGATGATTATTCCAGCTGCATACCGATTTTCAGCTTATTGCTCTAAGCGGTTTGCCTGGTAGGCGTGAAAACTAATATTTTCTTTTATTCATAAAAATCGATCATATAATTGTGACACAGGATGGGTTGTGTGCCACATATCCATGGTCTTTATCTGGACTCCTTTCAAATCACAAAAAGACATTCCTATGATTGTTACTCCAACTACATAGTAATTTTCAACCCATTCCTCCGAGGGGTTCACCCTGTGGGCATGACAGACATTTAACCTTATTTTACGCAAATGATCAATCATAACTCCATTAACGTTAATCGGATTCCTACCAAAGTTGGTACTGAGATCCACCTTAATGAGCCCTTTAAGTGATTGGAGTATGCATTGGTATTTTATGGTAGATTTTGCAAAGTGTAAAAATGAAGAGGAAGAAAAAAAAACAAGAAATTAAAATAAAAGTTTGGTCACTCATATCTCGGAAATGGCTGGAGCGATTTTCTTCAAATATGGTATGTAGACTGCCCTACCTGGCAGGCACTTTGCTAGCAAATATGGTTCAATTGGATAAGGGATTACAGAGGTACATAGGTGTGAAAATCGTATTTTCTTCCTGTCAATACACTCAAGATGTGGCGGAGCCAGCTTTTTGGGCCGCATGACACCAATGACACACTACCATGTGTCTTGATACATGGGTTTTAGTGAGATGACCACACATTAATAAAAGGTAAATAAAATGCATTTACTGAGTCCAGCTTATGAGCAAAACATTCCAAAAAGTTAATCTTCACACATGTTTGTAAGCATAAAAATAATAAAGCAATAAAGTGATCGTCTCTACTACTTCTACTGTTTGGAGATGTGTAACATATAATACATATATAGGTTATCGTAATGATACATAGCGGACAATTAATATGTACCTGCATAATGGCTACTCTTTTACTTGGGACTTTCATTTGCAAATAAGAATTATCCTAATAAGTCAGTGATTGTATGACACAAATGTATGCTTTATGTACTTGTTACTAAGTCAATTGCAAAAATTAATGAAAACTTTAAAATTGAACTTATATTTTTGTGCTTTGAGCTGGACTAACATGTAGGCAATTTGCTTCTTTTTCTTTTCTAGCAGTCAAACACATTAATGATATTATAGACTATTGGAGTGCAACTTTCAGAACTTAATGCACTGTGTCCTACCCTACAGAAAGTTCTATGCATATTTCATGACATGTATGTTTCTTTCCTATAGGCTGCATGTTGGTAGTACACTACTTCATGAATGCAATGACTCTCTACTCTGACACAGCTCATACTATAATAATTTATTACATTTTAAAACTTTTATCACTTAACTTTTTGTGTCATCATGCTACGATCACACACTTATCATTAAGTAATTAAAAAGTAAGTTATAAGTATGTATATGGAAAAATTTGAAAGTCTAATATTTTGAGTATGGATCACAGAAATAAGAAGCATTGAAGCAAGTGAGATCATCTATACTACCATACTGTATCTTACTTCTCTTTGAAAAACAAAAAATCACAATTTATAGCAGTGATTTAATTTTTATCACATTCACTTACCATCACTATCAGATTCAGATGGTGTCCTCTCCCTTTTCCCAGATCGCTTTGTTGTGAAGAAATTATTATACATGACACTCAAGACACCACTATATATGTAAATTAAATATAAAATACCCAAGCCGTAAAAAAAAAGTGAGGCCCCTATAAGGCTATGGTGAAAAAACGATGTGAAATCCAAGGTGCCAACCAAGAAAATTAATGGCTTTGATGGTATGTTAATGGTAAAAAATTTAATAACAATTCAGGTGAATTTGGTGCCAAGACCAAGCGGCACGAAATTCAGCTGAATTGTTGTTACGAAAATTTTTACCATTAACGAACGTACCATCACAGCCATTTCTTGACCGCCACCTTGAATTTTACATCTTTTGTACCATAACCTTTTAAGGGCCACACCATTTTTTTACATCTTGGGTGTTTTTTATTAGAATCACTTCTTTTTGTATTTGTATACATCAAAGCCATCTTATTGCCGGCTTAGGGATTATTTTAACCTGTGTTTTTTTTGTTACTACAGAGAAAGAAAAAAAGACATTCAAAGCAGACTTTTAATACAGGGGGTGTATTAACTACTGTATTTTTGATTTTATAAGTGATTATACAAAATTTGAAATTATTACATGCCATTTCTTTTCTACAGGATAACTTGTTTGTAGTAGCTGATCTCCACTGCTGACTTGAAATGTAGCTGAACTCTTTACGGGATGATTTGGTTGCAGCTGAACTCTTTACATGATGACTAATTTCTAGGTGATTTCTCTACAGGATGATTTGTTTAGAGGTGAACTCTCCACAGGGTGTTTAAATTTGTAAGTAGCTGAACTCTCCACACGGTAAATAGTTTCTAACTGATCTCTCTACAGGGTGACTAGTTTGTAGCTGAACACTCAACAGGGTGATTTGTTTCTAGCTGAACTCTCTACAAGGTAACTTGCTTCTAGCTGATCTCTCTACAGGGTGACTCGTTTCTAACTATCTCTCCACAGGGTGACTTTTTTGTAGCTGATCTCTCTACAGCATGATTTGTGTGCAGTTGAACTGTCACTCTACAGGGTTACTTGTTTCTAGCTGATCTCTATAAAGGGTGAGTTGTTTCTAGCCGATCTAACACAGTAACTTGTTTGTAGCTGAACTCTGCTTTAACTGATCTCTCTGATTGGTAGCTGAACTCTCTACAGGGTGGTTTGTTTAATTGTAGCTCATCTCTCTACATGATGACTTGATCACTCTACACGATGACCTGATCTCTCTACAAGGTGATTTGTTTTTAACTAATCTCATACAGGGTGATTTGATTCTAGCTGAACTATGTATCTACAGGGTGCCTTGTTTGTAGTTAAACTCTCTATAGGGTGATTTGTTTGCATCTGAACTCTCTACATTTTTCTAGACATATATTACTGCTCTCTCCACAGAGTGACTTGTTTCTAGCTGATCTCCAAACAGGGTGATTTGTTTGTAGCTGAACTCTCTAGGTGGTGATTTGGTTCTAGCTGATCTTTCTACAGGGTGACATATTTCTAGCTGATGTTTCTACAGGGTAACCTTTTCTAGTTGAACTCTCTACAGTGACATTTGTTTTAGCTGATCCCCCTATAGAGTGATTTTTTTGTAGCTGAACTTTCTACACAGTCACTTGTTTTAAGCTAACTCTCTACAGAGTGATTTGAAGTGTAATTGAACTTTATACAGGGTGACATGTTTCTAGCCTCTCTGTGTGCAGGGGGGACTTGTTTGCAGCCAAACTCTTTTTATCTAGCATATCTCTCTATAGTGTGATATATTTTATTTGTAGCTGATCTCTCTAGAGGGTGGCTTGTTTGTAGGTGAACTCACTACAGGATGACTTGTTTCTAGCTGCTCGACTTGTTTCTAGCTGATCTCCATACAGGGTGATTTGTTTGTAGCTGAACTCTCTACATGGTGATTTGGTTCTAGCTGATCTTTCTACAGCGTGACATATTTCTAGCTGATGTTTCTACAGGGTAACCTTTTCTAGTTGATCTCTCTACAGTGACGTTTGTTTTAGCTGATCTCCCTATAGAGCGATTTTTTTGTAGCTGAACTTTCTACACAGTCACTTGTTTTAAGCTAACTCTCTACAGAGTGATTTGAAGTGTAGTTGAACTTTATACAGGGTGACATGTTTCTAGCCTCTCTGTGTGCAGGGGAACTTGTTTGCAGCTGAACTCTCTATAGAGTGAACTATATTGAATTATATGTAGTCGAACTCTCTACAGGGTGACCTGTTTCTAGCTGATCTCTCTACAGGGTAAATTATTTCTACCTGATCTCTCTACAGGGTGACTTGTTTCTAGTTTCTCTCTCCACAGGGTGACTTGTTTGCAGCCAAACTCTCTTTTTCTAGCATATCTCTCTATAGTGTGATATTTGTTTTGTAGCTGATCTCTCTACAGGGTGGCTTGTTTGTAGGTGAACTCACTACAGGATGACTTGTTTCTAGCTGCTCGACTTGTTTCTAGCTGATCCCCATACAGGGTGATTTGTTTGTAGCTGAACTCTCTACGTGGTGATTTGGTTCTAGCTGATGTTTCTACAGGGTGACTTATTTCTAGCTGATGTTTCTACAGGGTAAGTTTTTCTAGTTGATCTCTCTACATTTACATTTGTTTGTAGCTGATCTCTCTATAGAGTGATTTTTTGTAGTTGAACTTTCTACGCAGTGACTTGTTTTAAGTTAACTCTCTACAGGGTGATTTGAAGTGTAGTTGAACTGTATACAGGGTGACATGTTTCTAGCCTCTCTCTCTGTAGGGTGACTTATTTGCAGCTGAACTCTCTATAGGGTGAACTATATGTAGCTGAACGCTCTACAGGGTGACCTGTTTCTAGCTGATCTCTCTAAGGGTAAATTATTTCTACATGATCGCTCTACAGGGTGAATTGTTTCTAGCTGATCTCTCCACAGGATGATTTGTTTGTAGCTGAACTCTCTACAGGGTACCTTGCTTTGTACTACAGTACAGTCCATTTATAACTTCACATACACGTGGTATTTTTGGCGTGGCACCATGCAGCACCACGGCACTTGCCATGAAGCATTGTTGCGTGGCCCATGCCAAGTTTGCGGAGTGGCACATGCCAGCAGTGTGCCACGCATAGACTCACTGGCTGCCACACATCTTCCTTACGCCACACGTGACCGTCAACCACGTGTGTGTGAAAACTACAAACTCTACAGTAGTTACATGAACAGTGCTGTACTATAGGGCTGGGACTAATCTTCGAATGTTTTGAAAATTAAGTTAACTTCGAATAATAAAAGTATCAATGTTCGTCTCTTTGTGACCAATCTTCATGTGCCATGCCCACTTTTGAACCATCCAAGTTTAGCTTGCTACCATAGTTGTAGCCTTAGATCACCTTATAAAGAGATAGATAATGCATGAAAAACGTCCTTTTAGCTATTAGTTGGTGTTTGCCTATACATGATTGCAGTACAGCAAAAACACCCATTTGCAATGGATCGATCACATCATTCAGTACTGCTGCTACGAACTTTCCAAATGCTTTCAAACTTATTAAATAGTATTAGGAAGACAAAACTTGAGAAAGGCATTGGATAATATTAGCCATACATGGAAATAGTTCCAAGTGTAGTTATCAGAGGACCCCATGCGTTGCATTGTCATGGAGTGGCAATCTCTTTTTCCACACATGGTAATGCCTTGTGCCACGGCATGGCAATAACCAGTCCCACGCATAATATTTGCTTTTGCCATAAGAAAAGTTACGTGGCACCATGCCAAAAATGTCACGCGTGTGTGAAGTTATAAATGGACTGTACTGTAATCTCTCTCCAGGATGACTTGAACTCTATACAGGGTGATTTGTTTGTAGCTGAACTCTCTACACTACACGGTAACTTTTCTAGCTGATTTCTCTACAGTGTGATTTGTTTTTAGTGGTTCTTTCTACAGAGAGATTTTTCTTTGTAGCTGAAAATTCTCTACAAGGTGACCTGTTTCTGGCTGATCTCTGTAAAGGGTGACTTGTTTCTACTGATCTATAAAAAGTGATTTGTTTATAGCTGAACTCTCTACATGGTACGTTTGTTCTAGCTGATCTTTCAACAGGGTGACTTATTTCTAACTGATGTCATAGCTGATCTCTCTACAATGTGATTTGTTAGCAACTGATCTCTCTACAGGATGATTTATGTGTAGCTGAATTCTCTACAGGGTGATTTGTTTGTAGCTGAACTCACTGCAAGCTAATTTGTTTGTAGTTGAACTCCCTACAGGGTAACTTCAGTGTGATTTGTTTGCACCTGACTCTTTTTCTACCTGATTTCTCTACAGTGTGATTTTTTTGTAGCTGCTCTCTCTACAGGGTTGCTCATTCATAACCGACTCACTGCAGGATAACTAGTTTCTAGCTAATGTCTCTACAGGGTAACTTTTTAACCAGGTGTGTGCCTGGTTTACTGAAATTGTTTTCATTAAAGTGTCTGTGTGTACCTAATTTACCTATCTACCTATCTATGTTTGTCCGTATGCACCCACGTGAGCAATATCATTAAATGGTAAAAGCATTTTTTACATAAGAAATAAAGCAAAATGAAGGCTATACTAAACTTTGGCACAAGTAAACTTTGCTCTGAGGTGATTTCTTTTCGGCGGTCTGAAATATAGGTGTGGCGACTCTCCTCAGACTTTGTGAATTACCTTCCCTCGGATTTTACAGGCGTTTAACAATTGAGAACAACAGTGCTAGCCTCGTAGACTACCAGGAATAGCCTATCCCTTCGAGTTGGGAAAAGGGTGTATCCCCTACATACGCCAGCAAAAATTAAGAGTAGCTCTGAGGCTTTGTCGAGAGAATTTGTGGGAAAAAACACAATAATCAAACTATAAAACAGTTTAGAAGATATTTGTGTGTGGAATATGTTGTTAAAAGCGATTTGTTTAACAAGCACTTCCTTAGCAATGCATAGCAACGTAATTGAAGAATTACAAAAATCTCATGAATTATGAAATAGGAGAATTACAATAAATTAATTATGTATTATTACACAATCAAAAACTTATTGGTTAACTCCAGATGAGTTAGCTAGCTGTTTGGTGCCTGGTTTTAGAAGTAGCATAACATCAACTTGTTCTAGTTGATCTCTCTACAGTGTGAGTTGCTTGATCTCTCTACAAGGTAATTTTTTTAATTTTTTTGTAGCTGAACTTTCTACAAGGTGATTTGTTTTAAGCTGAACTCAAAACCGGGTGACTTGAAGTGTAGTTAAACTTTGTACAGGGTGACTTGTTTCTAACCCCTCTCTCTACAGGGTGGCTTGTTTCTAGCTGAACTCTCTTTAGGGTGACTTGTTTCTAGCTGATCTTTGTACAGGGCAACTTGTTTCCAGCTGATCTCTCTACACGGTGACTTGTTTCTAGCTGATCTAACGGTAATTTGTGCGTAGCTGAACTCTCTACAGGGTGATTGGTTTCTAGCTGATCTCTCTACAGGGTGACTTGTTTCTAGCTGATTGGGTGATTTGCTTGTAGCTGAACTCTGTACAGGGAAACTTGTTTCTAGTTGTTCTCTCTATTTTGTAGCTGAACTCTCTACAGAGTGGCTTATTAGTAGCTGAACTATCTACAGGGTGATTTGTTCATAGCTGAACTCTCTGCAGGGTAATTTGTTTGCAGCTGAACTCTCTACAAGTTGACTTGTTTCTAGCTGATCTAACAGGGTAATTTGTTTATAAATGAACTCTTTACAGGGTGATTGTTTCTAGCCGATCTCTCTATAGGATGACTTGTTTCTAGCTGATCGGGTCATTTTCCCTAAGCTGAACTCTGTATAAGGAAATTTGTCTCTAGTTGTACTCTCTAGTTTGTAGCTGAACTCTGGTGGCTTATTAGTAGCTGACCTATCTACAGGGTGATCTGTTTGTAGCTGAACTCTCTACAGGGTGATTTGTTTGTAGCTGAACTCTCTACACTCTATCAAGCTAAAATTTTGTACACTCATTAAAGCAATCTCAGTACCAAGTTTGGTTATGACCAATTATTCATGTAAAATAAGATCAAAATTCAGTCACGTACACAGAGTAAACCTCTTGAATGAATGAGCTGAAAATTGCTATGTACGTAGATGGAGTAACCATCATAGGAGTACCTTTTTGTGGTTTGAAAGAATCTAGATAAAGGCCATCGAGATATGACACAAAACCCAACCTGTGTTACAATAATGCGGTTGAGTTTTATGAATTAAAAACATTAGTTTTCATGTCTACCAGGCAAACCACTTAAAGCAAAGAGCTGAAACTTGGTATCTAGCTAGAATAATCATCATAGAAGTACTTGTAGTAGTACAGAAGAATTGGATTACAAACCACTTAGTTATGATTTGAAAGCCAACTACATGCAGCAAAAACAAGATTGAGATACTCTAATAGAACAGTCACCCTATAGAGAGTACAACTACAAATAATTCGCTCTAGAGGTTCAGACCATTACAAGTCACCCTGTAGGGAGATCAGCTTGAATCCAATCACCCTGTAGAGTTCAGCCACAAACAAATCACCTTGTACAGAGTTCAGCTACACTAATGTGTTATTAATCATAATGTGGTATGTATGCACCTAAATTATGAAGTGACCTCTACAGTATAGTTTCCCACCAGTCGAAGCAGATCATAACCAAAATTTGAAGACAACCATTCCCAAGATACATAGAAATAACCAAACTTGCAAATTTTCTGTGTTTTTTTTCTTTTCACACAGTTTGCAAAAATCATTATAAAATAAAATGTGTTTATTTGTTTGTATTAAGATTAGACACATGTTAAGGGGTCCAAAGGCTAATTCCACTACAAATTTTCCCCTGAGTACATCAGTTGCTTTTGGTTGTTGTCAGTAGAAAAATAAATAGAACAAAGGTTATGATGGACATACTGAACTCACAGACTGAACTTGTGGACTGAGCTTCTAAACAATAATCCAGGCATTATCCATCCCTTGCAACACTGGAGACACCATTATTGAGCTACCACTGCTGGTCCTGCTTTTCCTTACAAGTCATGAAAGTAGCACATGCACTAATTAATTAGAATACACTTGTGACACACATGTGTTAGCAGTGGTAATGTGTGATAGAGGCCATTGTTGTAGCATAAATGTTTTTCTTTGTTGCTTTATAGATGAACCAGTAATTATTCTTTGAAGTGGCTATTGGCACTGATCGTCAATGTTAATAAGTGCCACCAAATACTATTGACACCAATTGTCAGTGTCAGTAGGCTTTGCTAAAAGCTATTTATACCAACGTCAATCATGGAACTCAAGATCAAACACACTAGTTGTACAAAAATAAGTTTTTGGTGAGTTCAAGATGAGCTAGGATTAGAGGGAGCGGCAAGGCCAACTTAGTGCTAGGGTTGGGTTCAGCCTTGGTTTCTTCTTCACTGGTCCTCTTAAATATAGCATCCTTTTTGACTTGCCTTTATAATGTACAAAACCAAAGCTAGAACTGTTAGTTGAATGGTTAACACAGTGGATTAGAGTATACTAATGGCCAAGGGCTGAGAATATTTTTTAGTGCAATTTTTCTTTTCTTTTTCCTACATTTTTGTTTAATTTTGCTGGTCAGTATCCATAGCTTCAGATGGTGCTTATTGACATTGACTATCGGTGTCAATAGCCTGAGCCACTATTCTTAACAGGTAGCTATATGTGCCACCAGTGAGGTGATCATGGGGCTATGTATCCAAACTGACTCATCAAAACAGTCCTAATACTAGTGATAAGTACTGAAGCAACAAATTAAAACATATGCTACAACAATAGCCTCTATTATGCTTTATCACTGCTAGCACACATGTATCATAAGTGTATTCTAATTAATTAGTGCATGCTCTACTTTCATTACTTCTAAGGAAGAGCAGAAGTATCACAAGTGAAATGAAATACTCTAATAGTGTAGTCACCCTAATATGGCATTCAAACACAGTCAGTCCACATAAGTCACAGTTGTAAAAGTATAAAAAATACATGATAAATAAAATTTTTTCTTCTGAAATACACAGGTAAAGTCAATTAAAGGCTATTGTTAGCTATATTTCTCCTAAAACTGCAAAGCTGTAAAAAGGCTGTGGCCCCTAAATTGCTACAATGAATAAAGTTATACGAACAAAAACACTGCAGCAAAGAAATGACTAAAATATTACGTTCATCAATTTTAATAATATTGTGGCTATGTTTCAGGTGATCATAGTTAGTAACGGAAATAGTTGAAATGATACATAAGCATATTTATGTACGTAATAATACTGCGCTGATTTCTTGGTAACCATATGTGACCGGATCTGCGAAAACAGGACATAATCGCGTACTTTTCGAATTCCTGGTTATTAAATATTTATAATCTACTTAGCCAAGTGTACCTACTGGCAACGTTTCAGCTTCATATGCAGGTAGATTTGGGAGTTACAGCCCTACAAAGTAGCAACAACAGAAAAATCGATTTGTACAGCAAGTATAGGGAAAATAAATTACATGCGCTTACAAAAACAGTTTTAACTTACCAATGGATTATGGTACGGAGTTCAACTTTTCACCATCGTGTTCGCCATGAATTGGGGAACCAATTACTAGTAAGTTTGTTCTTTACTCGCCCTTCTTCACTGCATACAAAGGCTAAATTTGTGAAGAAAAATTGATAGTGTACGATCGCTTCGACATGACGTAAACAAACGCTCATAACATATGTATCCTTGGGTCTACTGCAACAAAATAAAGATTTTCCAACTCCTCTTGAGCAGGAGAATAAGATGATATCCAGGTTGTTATTGTTAGCCCCTTCCTTCACTAAGAATCAGGGGTAAAAAAATTACAATTTTTTTCAATAATACACAAGTATTTCACCCAATGTATTCAATGCTTTATACTGTAAATTTAGGCTTGTGCGATGATGTCCCTTTTTCACAGATCCGGTCACATATTCACTATCACATGTTTACACTAGTATTCCACTAATAATTGTGAGATGGAACTGATATTTGCTAATTATTTGCTATTGATCAGTATTGGTTACTATCCAAATAATCACTTATGCCAATAGTGATCATATTAATCATTACAAATGTTATGTCACAAAACTTGGGACATAACAGGCTGGAATAGTGTTGCACAATTTTCTAGTATAAATAGTACAGGAATTGCTTTACTAAAACACAAAATTTTACCTATTATTATCCAATTTGCATTACTATATATAAATGTATGTTAGTGCAAACTGTTAGTGAGATGACCACATATTAATAAAAGGCAAATAAAATGCGTTTATTGAGTACAGCTTATGAGTAAAACATTTCAAATTTAATCTTCACAAGTACATACATGAATATACCACTTTAGAGTGGGTATTCCAAGGTGCCGCTCAGGGTTTAACTGGAATATTGTCCAGGCAGTATCATGGGAATGCGGTTTGCTCATGGCTTTGATGCCTAATCAGTTCAAAGATACAGTACACTTTGACTCATTGTATTGAGCGACACAGAGCATTTAATTATGGGTTTGGGTTTGTAAGTTAGGCTAGGCTCAGTGTAGTTGCTGAATGTAGATTATTTAAACTATATTCTAAGATGAATGATCTGTATAACGAGTGCTTGGGTGATGCGTGGATGCGTATTTCTACCCACTGCATGAGGGGTGTGTCAGCCATTGGGCAACCACAAAACAAGAAGAATATGACCACCAAGGTGAGTAGCTTATAGTCCTAAGTACTTAACGTATTAACTTACTGCCACAATAGCGAAGGTTTAATGTAGTATTAAAAACTTTACATTTCAAAACTCTATCCCACAACTGAAAGTTTCTGGTATGTGCAATGTAGAAATAATGTTCTGAGAGCTATTTTCCCATTCAATTGAAACCATAATCAATCATCAGTTGTTAGTGTATAAAACAAATAGGGAGAGAGCTCTGTAGTTGTTTCACCTATCAGGTGATGGTGCCTTTGAGTGATATATATCACTTATACCATGGCTACTTGGGATTCTGCTTATATATATATACACCTGCAGCCCTCGGGCATTGAGTGTATATATCAGCAAAATCCCTTGCAGCTGTGGTATAACTTTTAAAAGTAAACTAATCATCTTTCTACTACTTCTATTTAGATATGTGTAGCATATAATATGTACGTACATACGTATGTACGCAGGTTATCATAATGAACAATTAATGTGGACATACCTGCATAACAGCTACTCTCTTTTTTTGGATTTTTATCTACAAATAAAAATCATTATAATACATCAGTTAGTGATTGTATGACACAAATGTAAGCTTTATGCACTTGCTACTGAGTCAGTAAAAAATGTCATTTACTAAAACTTTATAGTTGAAATTATATTTGTGACCAAATTTTGGAGAATAACCCACATGGGTGCATTGCACATGTAAAATATTTAATGATTAAGTGATATGCTTGTTGGTGTAAATCCACTTGTTAATGATTTTGATCAATTCGCAATTCCTTGAATTACAAGGTATACAGTGGAAATTCAACTATCTGAACTACTTTGGGGGAAAAGGGTGTTCATATAATCGAATAGTACATAAAATCAAACATCCACACACAGCTTTACTCAACTACAGCCTGTACTCTAATAAAGCATACACTTGCTGACAAAATACTCTAATTAAGCAGTCAGTTTGTTGTACAGGTCGAAATCATCTCCTGCCTCCTCCACAATACCAAAGTGCTTCACATCCTTCTATAATTCAAACCTTTTGTAGTTCTAAAATAAATCTTATTAACAACTATAAGCAAAATCCAAACAACTGTAAATTGTGGGGTCAAAATACTTAATTATTTATAGAATAGCCATAGAGGGGTAAGAAAGGTGGCTGAAAAAATTTATGTCAAAAAACAAAAACTTACTAGTGTTCTAACCAGAGACCTCCATTCTGAGCACCCAAATCCTTAACCACTGAGCCACTGCTATGAGTGTTATCATGGCTGTTTACGTCACTTAACTTCTACTTTATAAATGATAGCTAAAATCTACTAATTATTGCCAAAGTTCATAATTTCATAGATCTACCAATGGAATATTGTTTTCTATTCAGACACCTCAAGTCTCATGCACTATGTGTGGGACATTGCAATTCCTGGAATATTATGCTCTCATGTATTTAATTGGCTGTTGATATCTACAGTAGCCGGTCATTGCTATTAAGAAAAAAACTTCAAATAATCATAACATAAAAGGTATAAGAAATGAAGAAAAAAGATTGACACAACCGAGATTCAAACCAAGATGTCTAATTACGCATGCTGCCTAGCTACTAGAGCAGTTTAGAAACATTGTGCAAATACACCGTAATGTAAGTATGAAGTCTGATTGTTGAGCTGCTTAGCTTGGCTTAGCTAATAATTGCTATTTCCACAGAATATTTCTGAAGTTTAGAAGAATAGACAAGTGTGCTTATTTTGCAGCAGGTAAGTGACCTATAAATGGAGTCAACTTCAGACACTTTCAGAGGCGTGCATAATTTCTAGTCAGTGTAAACATCGTGCAGTGCAAGACATGATGACGGGGAAAAAGTGGATTGGCCATGCAAAACGACTTACAGAGGTAAGTATAGAATCCCATCCAAAACAGCTTATAGCTGTTAAAAAGTGTGCATCCAAGTAAAGCCGAGTTAACTGTGACATAAAATAATGATATCATACTGCGGCCGTGTGTGAGGTATCATATGTGAAACTGGTTATTTTCGAAAGGTTTTTATTTTCAAATGTTTCGAAGAGGCCTTTCTCTTCGATCATAAATTCCCAAATCCTGTTGTTCTTTGAGCATCACATAGTTCTGATTAATACGTTAGCAATAATGTTGTATTATCGGATTAATATTTACAACTTGCATACCTCACACATGGCCACAC
The DNA here is from genome assembly GCF_963678975.1 of Dysidea avara. Classification (NCBI taxonomy): domain Eukaryota; kingdom Metazoa; phylum Porifera; class Demospongiae; order Dictyoceratida; family Dysideidae; genus Dysidea; species Dysidea avara. The sequence goes on from NC_089273.1 coordinate 29,407,306, forward strand.
TATGATATCATTACTTTTGTCACAGTTTTATATTTGTAACATTTAAATAGTACAAAAACATTAGGAGTAGCCAGCAAGTATTGGTAGTACAATGGTATGGTGTGGGAACTCCAAACCTATTAAAAATTATAAATTTAAAAATGAAGTAGTAATTCAAGCGATAAAAAGTAATGAAACAAGAGATGAACAATGGTAGCTATTACAGTATAGCTCAGTGGGAAATCCCTACTTTGGCATTGAACACAAAATAATTGTTATACCATTCCAAAGTAGGGATTTTCCACTGAGCTATACTGTAATAGCTACCATTGTTCATCTCTTGTTTCACTACTTTTTATCGCTTGGATTCCTACTTCATTTTTAAATTTATAATTTTTAATATACTAGTTTGTTTGGTTTTTTGATAAAGCATACAGCTAGCTATAAACATGTGACTGTTTTATTACGGTGACTGCTGTATTAGAGTATCTCGGTCAGCCTGTAAAAGGGGTGTGATCATTGTGGTTTCAATCGCTTCATAGTATGGATCTCAAATCTGAGCTCGAATCAGCCTACCACCTTGAAGGTGTGTGGTCACATATACAGCTAACATAAAAGGGGTATGGTCATCATGGTCTTGATTGATAGATCGATAATATGTAGAATAAAGAATGGACATGATGTTGTGACCAACATATTGTGGAGTACCCGTACCTCCGTACAGTAGCATAGTCTAAGCACCTTAAATAATTTTGTGGCATCTATTATGCTGCTTAAAGAAAGTGTTGATATGGAAATCAACGCCTCGAAATGGTTTTGTTGGATGAAGAAGAAGATAAGCAGCCTGATTGAAGATAAAAGAAAAGACAAGGCGTACAGGGCGTACACTCGTCAAAACCCCAAAAAGGCACATCCCACCGATGAGTTTGTTGTTTCGGCGTAAAATGGTGACCGTTCGCTGCTTTGTTTGGGCTCTAGGCTTGCAACTGTGGTCAGTGAGTGAGTGAGTGAGGCAGTGAGACGAAATTTTGAATTTTGATGATTTTTAAAAAAAATCTATATCCAGTCGCCAGTAGGCATTTTCTTGTTTTAACGCTACATTTGATGCTAGATGGACTAATATTATTCCATAAAAGTGATTTTTGTCGTGTGAGAAGTTTCTAAGCAGGTTTTTAAAAGGCGATATTTATGGTGGCGCACATCGTTTTGGGGGGATTCCTACTTAAACAGTACTACCATACTGTCGTACTGTTTGATAATAGACTAGTGTGCTCATTGTGCAGCAGGCAGTGGCCTATAAAAGCAGTCAGCTTCAGACACTTCTTCAGAGACGCTATAATATGATTTCTAATTGGTATGAACATCATGCGAGACACCATGACAGGGAAAAGTGCAAGACTACTTGCAGAGGTACCTAGTACAAGTATAGAATATTGTAAAACTGTATAAAATTCCAAGAAGAGTTGGATCCTTGTGGGTCCTCGGGTCATGGGTCTTTGGTCTTCAGTCCACAGTTTTTATCTACCTGTTAACTGCCAGCTTTGGCAACTAGTTCACCAGTTTTGTATTTATCAGGTTTACACCTCTAGTAGAGGTGCACCGATATCGATATCTGTATCAGTATCGGTACCTATCAGTATCGGTAAAAAGTTGACTTTTTAGCAGATATGAGTAGATATTATGCAGAAGTACTATAATTGAAATATTCTATAGTTGACTTGGTAGCACAATGATTAAAGCATGAGTCTCATGTTGCAGAGGTTTTCATGGTGGCCACGCTTCAAATTCTGAGTTGGTCACACTTTACTTTTCTTTTTACACACCTTTTTATCACTACCTTTTCACAATTGTTTGTTTTTATCTTTATAGGTTTTAGTGACCACCTTTATGTTTTTTTTGCTACATTCTTTTAATTGTAGTGTCCATACTAAAAACCTTTTATGTTCACATATTGGTATCAGAATCAGTAATTTTTGTAGCTAATACATTGGTTATCAGTATATTGGAAAATTACCATATCGGTGCACCTCTAAGCTCCAATTAGTAACCATACACTTCATCAAGTTTTATACAAAAAGTAGAACTGATAAATGATACATTGAAAAGACATGCCTTTATAGTGGTGGCTCTTTTTTTTGGGACTTTCATCTACAAATAAGTGTTACCACAATAAGCTAGTAATCGTACGACACAAATAAATGTCTTATGTGCGTACTTGCATGCTACTACAGTAAGTCAGTTTCAAAATTTCATTTAATGCTAACTAAAATTTTTAAAACCTTGGAGTGTAACTTGCAGAACTTAATACAAAAAGTTCCATGCATGTTGCATGATATGTGAGTGTTCCCCTGTAGGCTGTTACCCTGCTCCCCCATTTCTTGACAATGTTGGAAAGCCTCTCTATTCTGACACAGCTCATACTACGTATATAGCCACACATACAAAGAAAGAAAACAAAGCATACGTAATTTGCAACACACTGAAATTAAATAGTTTAAATTTATCACATTCACTTACGTACCAGCACTATCAGATTCAGATGGTGTCCTCTCCCTTTTTTTGGATTGCTCTGCCAAGCAGACAATAATTGTATGTGAAACTCACAAAAGTGTAGACACCATGTATGCAAATCATAAGGTAGCAAATTATGGCACACAATAGTGTAAAATGGCTCAAGAACATTGGTGTACCACACCAGTGCATTATTAAAATGAACAAAAAAATACAATATTTTTTCAAGTATACTAACTTTTTAGCTATGCATTGCTTATGCTAATAGTGGAGTTTTCCATCTTGTAAGGTATACCACATAACAAGCTTGAAGGAAATCATCCCAGCCATACCGGGATGGGGGGTGGGGGTATACCATATACAAATTTCATATTGGCTACCTAATTCATATTGGCTACCTAAAGACATGCTAAATTGTTTCTTAAAGTTTTATTATTCATTCATTAATGTGATCTCTTTCTACAGCACATTATACGAAAGATGTATGCTGAGGTTTGGATGGTGTTGTGCTTTTTGGCTTTGCATCTACAAAACAAAACAAACATATATAGATTATTTATCTATTTAGCTAGTGCATTTACATATCTGCATATGGAAGTACATGCCCTGTGTGCACTTAAAATGCAAACATCATGTATTATGGCAAATACATGTACATCATAATTCTAATTATTAGACTATGGTATGCTTTGAAGTTTAGTCGTTAATAAGGTATTTAAAATCCAATAGACACCTGTGGATAGGTATCTAAACTGGTTAGATACCAGTGATAAATTTTTTTGTCAAGTGTGTCACATGTTTTGCTGGATTGCAGTCACAATAGCCATCAGGAATCATCGCTTAGTGTAAAGAAAACATTGCTGGATCATAAAGATGATTGTATTCATCTATCTGAAGCCTATCAGTGAATTGTTTTAACACTAATTCGATCAGGAAGCCACCAGCCCTACAAATTAGGTTAGGTAATCCTAAGGCTGCAACACATGTTGCTGTCAGACCTTCAGTGCTGGTCACTGTAAAGTGCTAATTATACAACCAAGTACTAAGAATAATACGAAACGCGGTTAAAATTACGTCATAAATAAATAAATAATTAAATAAATAAATAAATAATTAATAATTAATGTTTGAGAAAACTACGAGGCCTAGAGACATGAACTAACCGGTGATAGATTCGCCTGTGAATGAAGGCACAAACGTATAATCATCGCTCCTGTTTGTGCTGATGACTTGACTATACGTGTAATTCTATATAACGCCCAGTACCACACCCTTGCTTAATTACTTACATATTGCACGAAGAAGATTAGTGATGCCCGTGCAGGAGAGCCAGAAGCCACTTGTGTAAACAAGAAGATTACAAGTAAGTTTTTATGTTTGTAACATCTCAAGTCTCCATGCCAGCTGCCAGTGGATTCATTCACGTAAATAAACAATACAAGAAAACATTAAACTGACATATGTCACGCTCTTTACAATAAGCTTACAGTTACATATAAAATACAAGTAAACAATTTTGTCTTGTGCAGCTGGCATGGCGAACTTTCTTTGTGTTGGTGTCAGGCAATTCAATACGTGCTTAATCTTTTTTGCCTTCACCTGGCGTAGCTACTAGGCTCTAGTGGCTTGGCTGTCTTCCTTTATCTGGTTCATCTGGCTTGCATACGCCTACAGCATTGTGTAGCTATCTCCTGAAAGTTGTGTATGCATAACTATAGTGTGTCACCCATCACTGTGCCATTGCTACATCACTGATGAACCTTACTTAGCTCTAGTTGATGTTGATATGCATTGCTGTATATTGGCTAATAATTTTTATCTGCATGGTGATGTTGCCTATAATGTATTGCTGCATACAATACTGCAATAATGTATAGTTCTCTCCTGTATGTTTTGTATACATATACTTTGTACACATCACTGTGCCATTACCACACCAATGATGTACTGGCACTTAGCTACTGGTGGCCTTTAGTTACGATGCCACTATTATGTTATATCTGTCACTACTGTGACATATTGAGTTGATTTGGAGATAATGCATTCACCACCTAATAGCCTCACTGGGGGGGCTGTCACGTTGGTGTATGTACTTGGTTGTATGTGACGCGGTCCTAGTAATAATAATAATAATAATAATAAAGTGGCAACAACAGAAAAATTGATTTGTATAGCAGGTATAGGGAAAATAAATTACAGGTGCCTACAAAAACGGATGTAACTTACAAACAAATTGAGGTACAGAGCTACAATTTCACCATCATGTTAGCCATAAACAGGGGAAGTAATTACTGGGTAAGTGTTTCCTTTACTGAGTCTTCTTTACTGCCTAAAAGAGTTGAACTTCATGAAGAAAAATCGATCACGTACGATTGCTTCAACGTGACATAAACAAATGTTCATAACTTCCATATCCTTGGGTCTACTACAACAAAACAAAGATTTTCTAACTCCTCGTGAACAGGCAAATAGGATGATATCCAGGGTTTCATTGTTAGTTCCTTTCTTCACTATGAAAGAGGCGTTCAAAAAATTACAGAATTTGTTCAACAATACGCAAGTATTTCACACAGTGTATTCAATGCTTTATACTGTAAATCTAGGCTTGTGCAATTGTGTTGGGTTTTCGCAGATCCGGTCACATATAGCTGCAATTGCTTCTGGAAGAGAATACTATGTATTAAGACAACAAAAAACTGCAAAAGCAAGCCAGAAGTGCCATAGCACTTGCCAGGCACGTGCCTAGCAGCACAGCAGATACTATAGTAGCTACCACCTGGAAAGTTTCCCAGATGATTTCTACATGTATTTTTTTAAACAGGAGCCTTTCATTTAGGCTGGGGACTTGTCATGTACGTGTTACAGATACTGTTGTGAAAAAAATAGTTCAAAATTATATCGACAGTTAGCTTGCTATGGATTTAACACTATTATACTATATATTGTAGTTAGAACACTGCTGCGCAAGTACAATATAGAAAAATTTGTATGAGGGCGTGGGCGAGAGACTAATACAGTATGAGGTACTGTCAGGTGTTGTATTCATCTCAACGTTATGCCAGAGTGCTATTTTTCATATTGCACGAGTGTGGCAGTGCTTTAACTGGTTTAAAGTGCTTTCTACTCATCTTTGTTTGGAGAGCTTATTTTATAAATTCAAACCATATCAGTTTTCAGCCATGTGACATTGGTAAGTGTCTATATAGTACAAGTTTGGCCATAAAACAAATAGATAGTATAATTTTGGCTACTTCTGGCTATTTAAAATGTTACACGTTCGATCAACAGTACTGCATTTTTGTATTTTCCTCAAGTGCTGTATAGAAATAATAGCACTTTTATTCAATGTTTACCCATGCAAGTGCTTTAAATTATATTTGGCTGGATTTATAGTGAAAATTTCAATCCCATTACTTTTGGTCTTCCCAATCTATACTGGATAGAAATGTTTACATGCACATATCATTGACATACATAAATCAATGATTTTCCCAATTTAGGTCACACTTTGTGTAGTGGGCTTTAAAACCATTAGTTTTGATGATTTATTTAAAAAGTGGTTAAGTAGATTCTTTGTCACTTGACTTGGTTGGTACTTACCTGTGCACTTAAACACACAAGATTAATCGCAGGTGGCTTCTTACACTCATTTGCTTGAGCTATGCTTTGATTTATAAATGTGGCCGGATCTGCAAAAATCCAACACAATAGCGCATTTTTCCAATTCCTGTTTATTAAATATTTATAATCTACTTAGCCAAGTATATATACTTTCTGGCAAATTTTCAGCCTTATATGTCAATAACTTTTAGAGTTACAGCCCTACAAAGTAGCAACAAGAGAAAAATCGATTTGTACAGCAAGCACAATGAAAATAAATTACAAGCGCTCACTAAAACAGTTTTAACTTACAAATGGATTGATGTACTGGGCTGAAAGTTTCACCATCGTGTTCACCGTGGATAGGGGAATCATTTACTGGGTAAGTTTGTCCTTCTATAATCTTTTTCACTGCATACAAAGGTAAAATTCATGAAGAAAAATCGATCACGTACAATCGCTTCGACATTACATAAACAAACGCTCATAACTTGCGTATCCTTGTGTGTACTGAAACAAACCAAAACTTTTCCAGCTCCTCTTGAGTAGGCAAAATACAATGATATCCAGTTTTTTACTGTTACTCCCTTCCTTCTCTAAGAAAAATGCATTCAAAAAATTTATGGAATTTTCAATAATATGCAAATATTTCACCCATTGTTTTCAATGCTTTATACTGGAAATTTAGGCTTGCGCTATTGTGTTGGATTCTTGCAGATCCGATCACAAATGGTTCAAACAGTGTAGCAATTGTCCCCTGTACATGAGTGTGATGTACATTATTATGTACATTATTACATGAGTGTGTGCATTATTACATGAGTGTGTGTACATTATTACGTACATTATATTTGTACGTAATAAAGAATTGCATATTAGTATCTCACATATGTATAGTTACATACCTAGTCCACCAGGAGAAGGGGTGTATTGGTAGTTTGGTGGATAGCCACCTGAAGATGAAAAGGGATAACAGATCAAATACATTATTACATGAGTGTGTGTACATTATTACGTACATTATATTTGTACGTAATAAAGAATTGCATATTAGTATCTCACATATGTATAGTTACATACCTAGTCCACCAGGAGAAGGGGTGTATTGGTAGTTTGGTGGATAGCCACCTGAAGATGAAAAGGGATAACAGATCAAATACATTATTACATGAGTGTGTGTACATTATTACGTACATTATATTTGTACGTAATAAAGAATTGCATATTAGTATCTCACATATGTATAGTTACATACCTAGTCCACCAGGAGAAGGGGTGTATTGGTAGTTTGGTGGATAGCCACCTGAAGATGAAAAGGGATAACAGATCAAATACCGGCATATAATTGCCATTGTTTTCATGAGTCCATGCATACACTGTTAATTATACCCCATAATTTCCACTAAATTCATATCTTAGAAGTGATGGTACATAGATAAAACTTATAATGTGGTGCATAATTTTAACTCATGATCGTTAAAGAAGCACAAATGAGTCACTCATGACATTATAGGCATAGTGATTTTGTACACTGCGTTACATAGACTATGTTATACTGTGGACTGTGTTTCATGGTTTAATCCTCTCACCGCCACAACCGCCATATCGTGGTTTCAGTTATAAACACCCATAGCATCACATTCTACATGCTCTGTAACTTTAGTCAAGTGTTTTAGTAGCTCCTGTGCTTATCCTGTAGTGGGCATGTCCTTAAGTGAACAGAAACAGGGATAACTGGTTTCTAGTGCACTATTGCAGGGTTAGATGATGCTATCACGTATTTTTGGAATGCCGATAACAAGCATTTTAAATGATTCTTTGCCGTGATAAAGACACTACTAATAAAGAGAAACAGTAAGGAGAGGGGTTATATGGGTTGGAGTGAATACTTTTGTACACCTCGAAACAGTGATCTCATGCTTGTATGCACATGCACACTTGCTCAAATGCTGGAAAACCAGACTTAGAGATAATCGCTTCAACTGTAAACAGGTTAGTGATGTTTATTGTATTATTATAAACAGTGCTAGCCAGTAAAGTGGTGAAATTTCACATTTGTTTCACTTATATCGATTTTTGTACTTTAAAGTTATATAATGGATTTGTGGTTGCTCTCGTGCAAACAGCAACTTTATGATCAAATTCCTTGTTCTATAGCGAGTAATCTGATATGTATTTTATAGAATTATATGGTATGGTGTGTAAGTTATAGCAGTTTAGAAACAATAGATTGGAGCCTCTACAAATTTGGCGGTGAGGGAGTTAACAGACGTGACACAATAAAATTTGAAGTACAAAATGCTGTAAGCACAGCAGTCAAATTTATCTAGCGAATCTAAATAATCTAATTGACAAAGTAAGAAGTATGACTATAAAGTTGTCAATGTGTTCATGAAAATATAAGCATATGTTTATTCACTGTTTTATTCAGTGCCACAGCTAAAAAATTAATTATCCAGACACTAAAAGCTTCCAATTTTGCATTATCATACTATGTATATGCTGTGTGTACAGTCTACAATACATACAGGGAACATGACCTGCTTTAAGAGAATATAATGTAATTAAATATCTGTATATAGATGGTCTTAAGGGATTAAATTTAAGCTACTTGCACTGCAGCAAATAGAACCCATCATGGAAAAATGAATACTATGTCACACCAAATTAGTCATGGTCTGTTTACTTTCTACTAGAAACCTGAAGTTTGAATAGTATGTAAAACATTACAACTGCAACTGACTTTTTTGGATTATATTTGACTACTTAGAACATCTTTATCTTTATAGGTGTAGGAGCCATACTCCTTGTGACAAAATATAATGAGGTAGCTCCATTTAATTCCCACCTGTTTGCTACTAGCTACACCTATTGAACCTTGCATACAATATTTAGCAGTCTATAGCCACATTAGTACTCTTTTTAGAGATCATGTGAATGTCCAATGTGAGGCTTGCACCAATTATGCTGGCATGATTTTGAGCATAATAGGCCAGCAAAAAGCATCAAGCATTATGCCAGCATAAAAGGACAATTTTCATTAAAACGCACAATGTGTGCACCAAACATACAGCAAAACATGAACACTCTACACTGCATTTCATATCAAGAAAATTTGTTGGCTCATTGTTTCTTGGCTGATTATTTGCACTTCACGGAAATAAGATCAAGATACTCTAATAGAGCAGTCACTTACTCTAATACAACAGTCAGGAAGGGTTGATATGCTCTAATAAAACAGCCAACTCTAGATCATCTTGACTTCAATAGCATAATTTTGAACATAATTGGCTGGATTTTTGATCCTGCTCAAAAACATAACAGGCTATTTTCAAAGCATAATTGGCTCAAGCCTATCCATTGTGTGATGTAAAAATAAGTTTTGCACCTCGTGAGATACTAAAAGTAACAATTGTGCCTATGGTTTCATGGACTGTGGATCTAGCTACATACCCTTTGTTACCTAAAGCCATTAAAGTGGCTCTGAACGCATGCCTATTGAAATCAATCCGTAGCGCCTTCGATCCTGGGGTTACAGAGCTAAAACCACTGTCATTTTATTCAGGAGTCACAGGCGTTTCAAACAGAGAATTGGGTGAAGCCAAGAAAAGCAGTCAGGGAAACCAACACCACTTGGAATACACAGAAGAAGTATAAAACACGCGTATTGGTTACATGCCTGTGAACAATCGGCCATAACTTTCGTCTCGGTAGTGGTACGGCATTGGAATAAAGATTAAAAGACTCTTCATGTGATGGCGTGTCGATTGGTATATGATATGACATCATCACACATAGTAACAAGATGGTGGCTTGGTTTTTATTTTTTGCATGACGAAGAAGAAACAATCCGAGACAAGGCGAGTTCCTTCGCTTTGCAGCGTGTGAGTTCTGCATGTTACTGTGAAACTTTTTAGATGCCTGAGTAGGGTAAAGAGAGGTCTTTTGAATGGTACATACTGTTGAGCGTTAATTGAAAGATGGCTTTCACACGCTTCGTACACAGGTCACACAAGCTGTTATTGTTTTGTCTATTGCGGTTTTTGTGGTTTTATAAAAATAATTCAGATAACAAAGGGACGATGAACATCCCACAAATAGTAGGGGATAAATAATTGTAATAAAAGTTTATAGTTCAGATTGTGGACCCAAACATAGGTCTGTAATTTCAGAATTATATTCAATGATTAAAAATAAATGTTGTCGTGAAACTTGGTATGCTTAACTACAAAAGATAATAAAACAAAGGATGCTGAACATCAGTCTATTTACCTGTACAAAACTGAGCACCATAACAGACACTACAATTTTTACTCTTTCTCAAATAATAAACAGTACAATGCTCATACCTACGTACATTCATGCTGTCACACTACAGATAAGTTTTTTATGTTCAGAAGTTTAGGAGAGTATTTAGACCATGACAAATCAATGTTATGTTTCACAGATGCGGTGGGTTATTGTTTTGGAAAACTTAAAAGTAAGAGTACAGATGAAACTTGCTATTTTAGAATTATTACTATTAAAAGGTACACACAAAAAGCAAATGATTAACTGGATTCCTGGCACAGGCCCAGGGCTGCTTTCTTTAAAAAATTAGGCCAGAAATTTCAAACTTTTGTACCTCTTTTTCAAAGTATGTAAAAGCAGCAAACAGCTCTGTGCAAGAAGTCTAGTATATTTTGTTTATTACTGTGCATACTTTCAAACATAAGGCTAAGGAGCAAATTTCATCCTGTCCTTTGTGTGGAGTAAATTTTTAATTTTTATCTTGTGTCTCAATCTGACACAATTCCTGTATCAAATTTTTAGTATATAATTTTAGGATAATTTAGTGAACTACAAGACTGCGTAGTTGGCCAGTACATGCTCCTTGAAGCAATATTATGCAACTACACTTCTTGTGGTTTACACAAGGTGATAATATGTTAGAAAGTGATAATGGTGATAATGAACAACAGTAGCCTAACAGCCTGATGCAGCTTGCTCTTTAAATACTGTGAACAGCTCCACTTTGTTTCATAGTTGTCCATAATTTTTCATGCTCATCCACAAACCTGCTGTCCTATTGTCATTGTAAGTTCCTTAATTATGTACTTCAGTGCCACCGTAATATTGCACATAGAGCATTTTGTGCATGATAGGTACTTTATCATGTAGTACGATAGTACTGTATAGTAGGGACAATGAAGGTGTGGTGTAGTCCGCGATAAAACATCACCCAAAAACCTGCCTCGATTTTTCCTCACAATGACATAACAGCATTCGTTGAGTAAAATCAAGCCCAATAGTGCCTTCAGGTCAACCTGAAACGTTTTTGTCAAGTTGCTACAGAATTTTTTTATTTAACATAACTTTCTACTGCCTGCCTGATGCATTCAGTCAAGCATAGCAGAAAACTGGGTAGAGCTACAGCCCTACTTCTTTCATGAATATGTTTTAAATTCACTTAAGAAGAAACTTTTGGCATAATTTATTGATATGTATACAATACGTGGACTATTGTGTTGCCTTTTATCCTTCTGTACGAGTGAAGATTCTTCATCAATAGTAGGGCTTCCGTCTACAGGTGTGGCAACATAATAATTATGCAATATAGTATTATGTAATGTGTACACCAGTGGACACATGTTTTAGATGTTGCAGTGCTGAGTGAGCTGTCAAATATCAACAGTGTTGGGCAAGTTACTTTATAAAAGTAACTAGTTACATATTACATATTACTTGCAGCTGAACTATTTAGTTACAGTTACATATTACCCATAAAATAAAGTAACTGTAATAATATTACATATTATATTACTTTGTGTCCACAGCCTTAAGCTGTCACGTGTGAAATTACCACCTTATCACATGACATGATTGCATTGTTAGACAACGTGTAAATCTTGACTATGAGTAAGAAGCTGGTGAATAAGCCTCATTCAGTAGGCTTCATTACTTCATTGTGGCTAAGCGTTACTCAGTGGATTACTAACAAGATTAGTAACTTCGTTACTTGTAGTAATAATATTACGTAATATTAGATTCGTTACAGTAACTATATTACTTAGGTAACGTGTTACATTTGTAAGTAAAGTAACTGGAGTTATATTACCTGTTTTTATAGCGTATTTCGTTATATTACTTAGTTACCACAAAAGTAATAATATTACGTAACGCGTTACATATGTAACGCGTTACTCACAACACTGAATATCAATAGAGACAAGTTGATGTTGTGCTACTTCTAAAAACCAGGCGCCATGCAGCTAGCTAACTCATCTGAAATTTATTATAGACAGTATATGCTACTATGAATTAACCAACTATGTATTACTATTTTACAATAGGGTAGTTTTGGGTTGTACAATAATATTATTAGCTAACTCTCATATTTTGTAATTCATGAAATTTTCGTAATTCATTCAATTACATTGCTATGCACTGCTAAGGAAGCGTTTGTTAAACAAACCGCTTTTACCAACATATTGCACACAGAAGTATCTTCTAAACTGTTTCATAGTGTGACTAACATGTTTTTTCCTACAAATTCTCTTGACAAAGCCTCAAGCTGCTCTTCATTTTCGTTTACGTACATAAGGGATACACCCCCTTTCAGCTCAAAGCGATAGGCTATTCCTGGTAGTGTACGAGGCCTGCACCGTTGTTTTTCAGTAGTTAAATTCCTGGAAACCTCAAGGGGAAGGCAGTCTGAGGAAAGTCGCCACACCCGTATTTCAGTCCGCCGAAAAGAAACCACAAAGTTCACCAGTGCAGAAGTTTAATACAGACTTCATTTCGCTATTACTTCTTACGTAAAAGCTGCTTTTACCATTATTCAACGATTTTGCTCACGTGGGTGCGTATGGACAAACATAGGTACATAGGTAGATAAGTAGATAGGTACACACACACACTTTTACGAAAACAATTTCAGTAAACCAGGCCGTGCCCACAGCTGGCTTTCGGCCAGCTGTGGGCGCGCGCCTGGTTTAACAAGTGTTTTGATTTAACAAAGTTAACTGAACTACTTGTGTTTCTGAACATTTGCTGTGACTGTACCAAGGCACTTTTCACTACATGCAGGCATGTTGGGATCCAGACTTCTAAAAAAGGAAGCTCCACTCATAATGGTAGACTCCCACCAATGTTTCACTGTTAAATCTTATCATTTAGGCCTTTAGAAATTCAACTGAAGCCTTTAACAGTTGCTTTAGAAGACAAATAATTTTAGAGGCACTTATCACAGAAAGATAACAGTTTCATATGATATTTGAAGTATTATTGCTGTAAACAAAGGTAGAAGTAAGTGTTTTGTCTTGTAATAAGTGTTTCTTTGACTGATAATTATTAACTGATTTTAGCTTTATTGAGGAGAAAAATTGTCAGCAGTTAAACTCAGTCAGGCATCTGCCAAATGTGGATTCTAACCCTTTGAGCCCAGCAGATCCACCTCAGCACTAGCTGCTTCTCTTGTTCACTTCATTGTTATCCAGACTGGTAGCATGCTTTCTTTCATGACTTTCTTTGAGTTTCTTCACATGATGTGCCAAGCAAACCACCACATATAGCTGTAGCTAAGTGCTACTATTACCATGTAAACAAAGTTAGTAAAGTGAATACAGTTTAGCAATAATAATTATGTGGTGTGTTATACATTTAGCTATTTGGCAAAGCTTTGCTGACTACTTGCATATACCCATAATATACGTAGTGCTGTTATTAACTGTAACAATATTGTGTAATATGGTGACCGGTTTTATGAAAAGGGGTCTTCCCACGAACACATCCAATTTACCAACTTTAATGACTCATAGCTTCAGACAAATTGAAGGAAATTAATGACATCAAATCTGGTCAATAGTTAGCACCAACATTGCTAAATAGATAAAAATTTTAATTAAATTAATTTGCACTATTACTACTATACAGTGTGTTTAGTGGTCATGAACTTGCTACTGAAACAAGCTGTATTGGAGTAGAACGTAATGTCGAATTGCTGTAAAACAATAAGAATGAATATCCCTACTGTGCATTTTAATCTCTGCAGCACAGTAGGGATATTTTCTTCTTATTGTTTTACAGCAATTGGACATTACATACTACTCCAATCCAGCTTGTTTCAGTACTTTATATTGTGGTACTATGTTGTCCCTACTCTAGTTTAAAATTCCTAATTTTTCTTATACTTGTAATATGTACACATTGAATGACATAATACTGTACCAAACTGACCTGGTCCAGGTGCCTGATCATACTGTCCAGGCGGTGGTTGATAATACTGTCCAGGCACTTGCCCAGGTGCTTGTAGTTGATAATATTGTCCAGGTGCTGGCACATTTGCTTGATAAGGTACTTGTCCAGGTACTTGTGCTGGTGGTTGGAAGTATTGTCCAGTGTTTTGTGCAGGTGCTTAATTAAAAGAACAACAATTTTAATAATAAATTAATAATAAAGTTTAGCTTCAAACCCTGGTAGAGTACTAAATTACATACAGTATAATTAATAATTGCAATTTATGCTAAGGTACTTAGTGAAAAACAAGCACTAGTTTACAGACTTGTTACACTGTAAGCAAGTATCAATGTTAATTGTAGGGGTAGAAGGTTAGTTAGTCTCTTAGTAGAACACTTAATTATACAACCAAGTACTAAAGAAAATAAGAAATGTGGTTAAAATTATGTAATAAATAAATAAATGTGACCTAATTGTAGATAACCATCAATCTACGCACAATAGTACTTTAAAATGCATTTAAAAACAATGGGTAAAAAATGCTAGTTTCAGATAAAATTTATGCAAGTTTTTATCTCCTTGCTGGTCGGTGAATTGACACTCCAGTGGACAACTTGTGCATTATCGTGTTCCCCTATTCATAGGGAGTTCAAAATTCCTTGTTTCATCTTCATACACAGGTGGGTTTCTGATTTACAGATGTTTGTTTACGTTACGATGACGAAAGAATTTATGACAATCTTTCTTCAATGAATTCACCTTCCTTCCAGATCACAGATGAATACCTTTGGCAAAACCTATACCTTGGTGGATTTACAAATTCATGGCAAATACAATGAGCAAAGATTTAACTCTGTATGCTATTGTATCAGTAAGTTATGATGGTTTATGTTAGCACCTGTAGATTATTATCTCTATGTCTTTTGTGTGACTGAATTTGACAAAACAAGGCTTCGACACACAAAGCTTCGTTAGGAGATATGGCGATTTTAAGTAATCATTGTGTAATAACTTCTCAGTGCCTACAGCTGTGCAAACAAAATTTGCACCAATAATTCATCCATTTACTAGCTATCGCTGAGTGGGTGTATACATTTCTGATACCCAAAATTTGTCCTGTTTTGGGCAGCTTTTTTCGAGCGGGTAATAATAACACAGGTGGTAGTAATAGGGTGGGAGGGTGGGGGGTGGTGGGTGGGCTTAATATAGGGGTATAAACTGAAGTTAGAAGACGATTGGAATCCAGAGGCCAAGTTTTGGCTCTCCATGGCCCTCAAATCACTCCAAATTGACTGAGAACACTATTGGCGAGCTCTCTGAAGTCCCAGCTCACAACACACCATTATCACAAGCCAGGGCCATTTAATGGTGCCAATCTCCCACTCGTGGCTTTGACAGGGTTGGAAGAAAGCTGCTACAGAAACCAGACTTGCCAGTGCTGAAGTAAGTACAATGTGGAATATGATAGTGTATTAGACCAGCAATCCATTTCTGGTAAAAACGTAAGTTTGATTTTGTGTTTGTGGAAGCCTTGTTATATGAAATGCGGTCACATATATTGACTTATTCACTCATCTGGGTGTCTACTGCTGTATTTCCCACAGTACTTATCTTATGAAGCTGAAATTTACCCAGTCCATTCCTCTATCCCTGTGGACAACAAAGAGTCAATAAAAAGAAATTTTGATAAATGTACGCATATTGACAGTTTTCTAAAATTACGTCACAGATAGCGTATAGACATGTACTACAGACATGTACTCACCAAGGATAGATTAGCCTATGAATGAAGTAACAAACGTATATTATAGTCCAGTCATTTTATGGGTTGACCTTAAACTAATTGCAACACAAATGGTTTCAACAGTTTCTAGCACAGAAAAAATGTGCTCTATAACATATCAAAAGTCCCGGAAAATCCCATAAGGGGAAAGTGACCTTTTGCATGACCTTTTTAGCCATTTTTAGCAAAAAATTATGATTTGTGCTTATATTTCAGCTGTACATAATCCAAACTATTTACATTTGGTATCAAATGATTGCTCTGACTATAAGGAACAAGATAATACTTGTTTGGTATCCATAGCTTAATTGGTTCTAAAGTTATAATCATTTTACTGAACAAAACTGACATTATTTAGTCCCGCCCACGCACTTAATTAAATCCTGGTTTAAGCTATGTATTGCTTGTCTATTGATTGTTTTCCCATGGTAAGGAACATTTTTATAACAGAGGGTCATAATGAAGACTAGAAGGTGCATGTGTTACCATGGAAACCGAGAAATAGCATAGCTTTATATACAATTCGGTTTTCATTCTCTATTGTCATGAAGATGGATTTAATTCTTTACAATTCCAAACATTATCATATTTTACAAATTAAGTTAGGTACATACACAATGACATTTATTATAAT
The DNA here is from genome assembly GCF_963678975.1 of Dysidea avara. Taxonomy (NCBI): domain Eukaryota; kingdom Metazoa; phylum Porifera; class Demospongiae; order Dictyoceratida; family Dysideidae; genus Dysidea; species Dysidea avara. The sequence goes on from NC_089273.1 coordinate 29,424,030, forward strand.
AAAATTGTACTTTAACCATGGCCGTGGTAGTGGAAAATCTATTCTCTTGTGTATATAAATGGTAATTTTCGCTTTCATTCAGTTTTGGTATCTGTATCGTCTTCTTCAAATAGAATAGCATTTCACATTGAAATTCTTGCAAGTGCACCTCATGCTGCTGCAGTCAGTGTTCTAATTGTTTTCAAAAGCTCATGTGGAGCAAGTGATAAATCAGTTGGCTTAAGCATAAGTCTTCCGTCATAGACTCTCCACCCCCGTACAGTTGGCTGCATTTCACTGGCATCACCTTTCCACTCTTGTATTTTGAAATATACACAAAAGCTGTGAATTTAGCAGTAGCTGAAGTAGGTGGCAAAGTTTGTGGAAGAGCAATTGTACTCCTTTTAGCTACCTTTTCACAAAAATGCTTGTAGTGGAGGGAGTTTAATCCTTCCTTTGGATTTCCACTGTATAAATCCACTAGTGCTTGCTCTCCTGCAGCCACGATGTCATTTGTTGTAGATGTTGCTGCACTGAACACTCTGGCCGGCATTTGAAAGTGTTTACTGGACTTGAACTTCTTAAGGGAAGTACCTTTCCCAATGCCATATAGCTAGTGTTTTTGTGTCACATCCAAGTATTGCATGCAGGAAGAGAACA